>NW_008649026.1:597897-599599 GCF_000247585.1 Phytophthora nicotianae INRA-310 | reverse complement strand
CAACGTTGCCTCATCTACACCAAGAAACTTTGTGCGGTCCTGGCACATTTTGAGAGCAGACCAGCTCCTCAACGAGATAAACTTGTTGACCTCCCATCCTCCAGTTATTTTTTTTTCAGATAAGCTTTACGGCTTTCCATCTTTCGAACGTCAGGAACATGTTCTAACATCTCAGGCTCTCGAATGTACTTGAAAAGAATCATATTTCTAACGCGCCCAGCTGACATTCCCAGTTTGAGTAGTGCATCAGCTCTGGTTTTAAAACGGGAGAAATTCCTCGTGCTGGAAGTTGAATAGTTGCGCCAGAGTGATGGCCACGTTGCAAAAGCTGATACCGAATAGATGTTTCATTGCCTCGATGAGTTGATAGCTTCAAGCGGTGACCAAAACCATTATGTGATGGACATTGATACACTTTCCAAGCACAAAAGTGAAGAGATACCTTGTTCGATACGTGCAGACGAAGCGATTAAA
This sequence comes from Phytophthora nicotianae INRA-310, assembly GCF_000247585.1. NCBI lineage: Eukaryota > Oomycota > Peronosporomycetes > Peronosporales > Peronosporaceae > Phytophthora > Phytophthora nicotianae. The sequence goes on along the minus strand of NW_008649026.1, from coordinate 599,125 downwards.
GCCGTGAAGAGCATCTTCCGCCTCACCCAATGTTTTGTAAACCCCATACTTTTAAATATTTCTTTTGGAGGTGCCGGTTCCCTTCGATTTTGAGCAGCCATCTCAATTCCATAGTCCTCGCTATCACTACCAAAGTCGAGAAGGTCTTCGGAATCGCCACTACTCACGTCAAGAGGTGCGTTTATGGCATGCTCAACCACAATTTTCGTTTCCAAAACTTCACTTTCAACGTCCAGCTGTGTGGGTTCCACTTGTAGGCTAGCGTTGTTAGCTTCGTCGTCTCCATCAGGGTACTCAAGAACGACTGTAGCATCGCTCTCATTTCCGGATAAATCCGCCTCGGTCTCCATGCTGCGGCAATGAAATTTATACGAACAGAGACCCAAACGGTGTAACCTACTGGTAGCAAATAAAAATACGTTGGAATATAGTCATTAGCGGCTTGTTTTGCCCCAACTACGTTGTCCATACCTTCGGAAGCTACACATCTGTGTACTTATTCGCTTCGGAGGTGCGAACCCAGCACCTCGACGCACTTGTCGCTCCCGGGTGCACCGTTAAACGTGTGAGACGACAAGAAGAGTTCCTGCTGATCCACGCACCAGAGTCTCAGCACTTCGACGCTGAAAATAGAGTGGCAAGCGTTCAGCACTGACATTCTGTTGAACTAAGGGTAAGGAAACGAACAACAGGTTTTAAGTCTTATCAACAGAAATACAGCAGTGGTTGATATACAACAGGCGTCCAGAATTTAAGCAACAGATATTAATATTATTCCATAAGCCTTCCCACCTAATCCAGCGAGGTAGAGCAGCATGTCCTCCTCGACCGTCGGAAAACAGAACGACGTGAGCCACGTCGCATAGCCGACGCGCAACTCAGTGTAGATTGTATCTACGTCGATATGATGACAACCCACCAAACTAGGAAAGTGTAAATGCGTTGAACAGGATCCAGCGTCCATTTTCACTTTTATTCGAGGTGGTGGAGACTTCATCTGGTTCAACATCTTTTTTCGATATCGCCATCATCTGCGCATCCATGCCTTGCTGTTTGCCACGAAGTACTTAACCTGTTGCATCTTCAGATGCACCTGATCCAATAGGCCAGCAATCACATAGGCGGACGTAACCTTGATTTGTCATCGCGTAGTCGACAACGCTATCAATAAAATTTCTGTCGAAATGCCCGCTAGAATTCGCCATGATGCTGCTCAACACAGGATATT
>NW_008649026.1:595972-597797 GCF_000247585.1 Phytophthora nicotianae INRA-310 | reverse complement strand
AATACAGCAGTGGTTGATAGACAACAGGCGTCCAGAATTTAAGCAACAGATATTAATATTATTCCATAAGCCTTCCCACCTAATCCAGCGAGGTAGAGCAGCATGTCCTCCTCGACCGTCGGAAAACAGAACGACGTGAGCCACGTCGCATAGCCGACGCGCAACTCAGTGTAGATTGTATCTACGTCGATATGATGACAACCCACCAAACTAGGAAAGTGTAAATGCGTTGAACAGGATCCAGCGTCCATTTTCACTTTTATTCGAGGTGGTGGAGACTTCATCTGGTTCAACATCTTTTTTCGATATCGCCATCATCTGCGCATCCATGCCTTGCTGTTTGCCACGAAGTACTTAACCTGTTGCATCTTCAGATGCACCTGATCCAATAGGCCAGCAATCACATAGGCGGACGTAACCTTGATTTGTCATCGCGTAGTCGACAACGCTATCAATAAAATTTCTGTCGAAATGCCCGCTAGAATTCGCCATGATGCTGCTCAACACAGGATATTTTCCTTGCATTCAAACCCAAGCATCTTGGCTTGATTTATCCTCATAATCAATTGCTTGATACGGAGGGGAACGAGCCATAACTGTCGTCCAAACGTGACCTTGCTTAGGGGCTCCCCCAGACGGTTGGGTTAAAGAGGCTATCTAGAAGTTCGTACTTATTACGACCAGAACTAGACCACACGCACGGGAAACACTGGAAAGCTGTCAATTTCTCCCCGCCATCGTCTTGATATGTGGTAGTTTTCAGTTGGTCTAACACGAAGTAAGGCTTTGCCCTGCCCTGAGTTATCCGTATTTCACGGAAAGCCGCCGTTTCACTTGTTCACTTGCATCGACAGCTTCTTTTCATTATACATCATTACTGCGTATCGGTAGTTTACAAACTATATTAATACTCCGGCAAGGCGAGAAAGAATCCGTAGGTCCATAGATTATCCTAAGTGTAACCCGTCGCTTTGTAGTTCAGAATGTCACTTTTGGGTTTGCCTGCTAGTACATCCTTCATCGAACACCTTCGAAATCGATGTAAAAGTATTGATACAAGCGCTGATAATCATCTCCGATAAAAGTAGTAGGCCAGTAGAACCACGGTCCGCTCAAAGCAAACACCAACTGAGGCTTCCGCATGCTCGATAACCTCCTACGCAAATGAACGGAGTATCCAACGAAGTTCAGGTATACTGTCGGTTTTGTCCAGGATCTTCTAGCAGAACGCATTACAATTGTCCTGAATCTGCTCCCTTGTTTTTGGTAATGTTTCAGCTCGAGCACACATTCAGCGTCTCCAATCGTGACGATGTTGTGATGGCTTCAGATCATTAGTGTCGCTCACACCATCATTCACGTATGCCTCCGTCAGCCACGCGCCACCCTTCTTGGCCAGGAAGAGCTGCATCTCGTTGGCATCACATGTGATCGTCAGCTTCTCCGCTTGGATTGCCTTCTTCAAGCTATTCACCGAGGCGCTCTCCTCCACTCGCACAGAGAGCCCGTTTCTAGTCAATCGCGCAGGAGAGCTTGACCATCTTTCCTCCCGCAAATATTTTTTGAAATGAGAACCGCAGATTTGAAAAGTATTGTTTGCATAATAAGTGGATCATAATATTTCCATCATAATTTGTTTGGATCAGGAATGACTCATGACAATTCCATCAGAAAAAAAGCTTTCGTAGTCACCGAATTGTTTTCTGGTTTTTGTGGCGCACAACATTCATATCCATACAAAATTCAAGTGTAGCCCATTAATATGTGGAGCCACGTGCATGTTTCTGAAAGTCAATTAACACCAGAAGGGGTTTTGGTGGGAATT
>NW_008649026.1:593148-594342 GCF_000247585.1 Phytophthora nicotianae INRA-310 | reverse complement strand
GCGAATTCCTCCGTTCTCATGAAACTGCGCTCGACGAGGTCGAGCAACTGATGCGAAAGTTGCACACTCTAAACCAAGCGGCGAAGCTGAGATATGCTATATTGGTCTTTTGTGTTTTGGTACCACTAATTGATACTGACTTTTCGTATTGGACTAAATTGTGTCACGTTTTGTAAAATAGATCCAAGTCCAATTTGGTTCCAGTCCTCCGTCAGGATACCTGCTGGTCATCAACAATTTCTACGCTTGACTGCTACTTTCGACTGTGGGAATTCTTATCAGCGGACGACGACATCGCCGACCTTCTTCCTTCTTGGTCCGCTCACGTTGGAGGACCTGCTGTCGAGGTGCGATGCGTTGAATCCATTTCCAAAAAGCTACAGTCCGACGGCCTAACACTTCTGGACGTCCGTGACCTATTTGACGGCTACTCGAAGAGCGACCTTCATTTAGCAATTATCTCTGTAAGTGCTTGCATTTGCTTTCAATTGATGTGTAACAATATTTTTTATCTGCAGTTCTTACGCCGACATTGTGCGCTGACCAGCATTTGAAGCAGATGTGGTTAAGGTGTTGGCTGGCGAGGCTGACCGCTAAGGAAGCAGCTGAACTTGATTCTTTTCGAGTGGACGTCGAGGTACGTACCAGCTCTGATGAGATAAGCACCACAACGAAGGAAGGCCATCCTCAAGCGGCGCAGGGTTGCCGCAAAGCCGTCAGCATACAAGTTGCTCTCGGGAATCCCTCCGACTTCAAATGTTGTAGAGCGACGTTTAGCGTCGCCCGGGGTGTTCTACGCCACGAACGGCGCCGCTTGTTTCCAATGACGCGTGAGATAATACGTTTTCTGAAAGTAAACGAGAGTTACTGGAATGTGTCTACGATAGAAGCAAGCATCTAGGATGTGCTTAATGAGGTTGGTTTTTGACCACGATGGCAGTATTTTATGTCTTTGCACTCATTTGCACTCATTTCCAGTTAACTATTTTGCTTACCAAGGCTCCTCAGACCATTGTGTATTTTTGTTATACGATCTCCAGTTCTTTTTTATTGTATTTACGGAGTCCCTGTCTATAGCCCAAAGACGTTGTTGATATCGACATTTGAGCCCGCTTTTGAGGCTGGAGCTCACCACAGGCTCCCAGGACTTTTCGAACAATTTCCTTAGATCTTGAACAGATCGAAAGCAACTAC
>NW_008649026.1:588376-590058 GCF_000247585.1 Phytophthora nicotianae INRA-310 | reverse complement strand
TTTCACCGTCACTAAATTCCGGTGGCGACGTGCATTATTGTTTATTGGGACCACCGTGCTGACTCAAGTTTGTATTGTCCTCGCTCAGAAATGCGTTCCCAGAGTGTAGTAAGAGAAGTCCGACAAGTGTTTTTGCCAGGCTTCTTTACGTCCATAAACATGTGTCGGAAACGGTGTCGTTGCTCGGTCTTTGACATGAGCCGCATAGCAGTATTTATACACAGTCCACCACATGGTCTTGTTTTTACGTCAACAATGTAAGAATGATTTGCAAAAATGTTTTTAATGTCGTATCAAATCCTTTATACGCAAAAATGAAAAAAAATGAAAACAAAAATATCAACACTGGGTGCCTTCCACAACCCTTCTAAAAAAGGTTTTTGTCGAAGGGTCGTTCGTGATTAAACCGTGATAAAACTTTCGACAAAAGCAGACAATTTTTGATCTGACCAAAGTTTGGTCAGATCAAAAATCGCATAAAAACCGTTTATGACATTTTTAATCAGACTCTTATTTGGCAACCACATAAAAAGTAAACTTGGTTTTACTATCGACACAGACTTCACCCTTAAGAGGAGACTTTTTTTAAATTGAAGTTACGCGATCTTCTGCGGTCGCTGGGCGCGAAAATTGCGCGAACTCGCCACTTCATGCGCATTTTGAAATTCACGCTGTCGACCTGAAGCGGGTAGAAATTTCTACGGGCTGCCGTCGAGAGAGCGCAATGGGTCCGTGTCTGCTGACAGTGAAGGTCGGCGTTCAGACTTGTCCGCGGTAAATGATAGTATGTAAGTATAGTATACTTCACGAGCCCACTTCAAAATGACGATTTTGGTTTTTGACCGATAACTTAAAACAAAGTTCGCTAGTAAACGCAGGGTAGCGATTCGTAAAAGAGAGGAAAGTCTAAGTAGTATGTCAAGATATTGCGGCAAATATAAGCACCAGAAAATACGTGTCAACCTGGCAAGAACACATTAGTGGTGCAAGGAACTTAACCAGCGACATAAAGATATAAAAACGTCCTAGATGCGCAATCAACGACACGTCGGACAAGGTTGCGATTGTTTTCGGCCGCCCAAGCTCGGAAGCAGCATAAAGAAAGACTTTTTACCAACACTCCGATTGGCATGCGCTTCCGGCATGATTACGAGATGTAAATAAAGTGTTTCGATGCTTTTTTTTACACAACTATTGGCCAAATGAGTTTCTAGGCTCTTTGGTTACGACTGCAGTCAACGCTTCACGAACTTCTATCAAGGCGACTAATGTAACGCCGGTTGCATCACATGCGCTATCCATCTAACCCGTCGGGCCTCACAAACAAGCACCTTACTAACCCCACGCCGCTTACCTCGAATGCATCACCACGCCTTCTCCATCCAGCCCACTGTACATCACCAAGCCGCCCCGCGCTATCCTGTAATGACTGTGTAACACACGCCTCTCCGTCATCAAACAAATTTCAAAATGAAAAATCAGTGCATATATTTATAGATTTCTTACCAACTACCGATGGGTTGAAGTGCTCGATATACCATCATAATCTGAGATGTACCCGGAAATCAGCTTCAATCAACGCGTAATCCAAAGTAGACCGTCCAGAAGTGATAAGGACAAGCGCCATAAACCGTGCTCGCCAAATTGTACCTAAACTACCGTAGAATCAGGCAAACAGTTGC
>NW_008649026.1:584984-586126 GCF_000247585.1 Phytophthora nicotianae INRA-310 | reverse complement strand
TTATTGCGTGTCACGGACGACCTTGTGCACCGTTGCTGCGTTCCAGTACGAGAGTTCCCTTTCAGGAAGAGGATACTTTCTAGATGCAATGGAGTCATGGTTGGTGGTGCATACCAACTACTGCCTTCGCTTGACTAAAGAATCTCTCGACGACGTTCGAAGTCGGAGCGATCACAGCTACCTGATCGTTAAAGCGTGAAGTAGCTTGAGGAAGCCGTCTCGCACGCTCGAGCGTAACAGCGGCGAAACCTTCATCGAGCGACGTTGTCTCCGAAGAACTCGAGAGTGGGGCGGCCAGCGGCTCCAGCACTGCCTTTGTGTTCGTCACTCAGCGCGCCTTCACGACCCAACAGCACACTCACACAAGCTCGTTCGAAAGCAGGGCTTTTGACGATCGCTGCATCAGCAGCGAGGTAGTGGGCGACTTCTGGCTTCTGTGCAATGAGCGCGTCAAAGAGGTCGCGGACGTCGAGTAGTGTTACCGCGTCTGCACTTTGCAGCTTCTTCGAGGTTGACTCGAACATCTTGAGATTGCCGAGGATCGACTTCAGCTGCTCCTCCTCTCGCCGGGTTGGCAGAAGCCCAGTTAGCTCGTCCTCGTCGTCGTCACTAAGAAACGCCTTCAGCTCGAAGTATCTGTTAACTATAGCAAAAGTAGATGACCAGCGAGTGTCCTGTCTAGGAACAGGTCGAAGGAGCGTTTTTTTTTACTAGCACAAAATAAGCATATTACATTTTAGAACACACATAATCATAGATTTAACTCACCGTAATTTTGCAGACACCAGCAGCGAATTTTTCACCTTGTAGATCAACTTCTGTACCTTATCGAGTAGCTTGTCGTCGTCAGCGAGAAGTAAGTTCACCGCTAGGTTCAGACGATGGCTGGTGCAGCCCACCATCGGAACCTGCAGCTGATCAGCGACAGCACCGTTCACGGAGCAATTATCTCCGACAATGTAAGCGATACTGGCTTTGTTCCGGCCATAGTAGGAAAGAATGACGTCCAGGAACTTGACGTGGCTGCTGCAGTGTGGTCGCTGATCTTATTATCAATAATTGGCACCATAGCGATCAGAATGTTCTGCATCTTGCCGTCGTGGCGAAACGACGCAAAGACTGCGACATAATGCTCCGACCGG
>NW_008649026.1:572264-573792 GCF_000247585.1 Phytophthora nicotianae INRA-310 | reverse complement strand
TCTTCATCCGGTCTGGAGACGCCACAGTACAACGTGAACGAACGAGTACTCGACACTCTCATGGCTTACCTGCTGAAGCACTATCCTCAGCTGAAGAAACTTGCAGCGGATGGTCCAGCAATCCAACGCATTGAGGCGTGTACACGCGACAAAGGCTTTTCCGAGAAAGACTTGCTATCATGGTCATCATGCCTTGCTGGTGGCACAAGCACAAACGCCATTCAAGGCAGTGCCTCTCCACAAAGCACCCCAAACGATTACACTCAACACCCCATGTATCTTCACCAAGCATCCTTGATTGAACAATTAATTCAGGTAAACCAGAAGCTCGACGTGCGGCTCTCCGCCATGGAGGCTAAATTCTACAACAAGCAGCAAGACACAACAACTGCAAATAATGTGAGCCAGGACACAATTACCACCCACCCATCCAACAAGCGACGGCGTACCTCCGGAGCGACGAGCCTCAAAGGCGTTTGGTTCAATTGGTACGCCCAAGAACCACGTATGTGGAGTTCGAGGGACGCTGAAACGAAGCATACGCGGTCAACCGCCAAGCAGGTCGTCGCATTCTTGAAGCTGTTTCTTCCGAACGGCTTCATCCTCAACGAGAAGTCCCCGACATACCGGGACGATGTCCTAAAGATTGGAATAGCTGCAGAAGTCGGCCTGCTTGCATTCCTCCGTGGTTTGGACATCACTGCGCGCGGTGCCCAAACGTCCTGAAGACTATGCGCAAGCTGCACAAGAGTGGTCGTCTCATTGACTGCTTCACCCGCTACAAGCACCTTCAAGCCACTGGTCGTATTGCAGATCCTGCCCCGGCTCATATCATCAACATATGTAATCCGCGTAATTACGTACCATTTTATCTGCGTGTCGCTCCAACCAGTCCTTGCTCTTAGTCCTCTTGTTCTCCAAGTACGCTCGCTCACTTTGCGTTCATCACCCGACCACCGCAACCCCACCACCATGTCATCGATTAAGCCAGTGAAGAGCGCCATCAGCTCGGGGAAGAAGTTCAAGACGCTCTGCGTGACTGTACCAAAGCGCTACAAGATTCGAGTTAGTGATGAAGCCATCCGCCACCTGCGCCTTATCATGAATACGACCGTTGCATCTGCAGCATTGTTTTATAAAACAATTGCTGTTCTGATCGCCTCGCTGGCGAAACTAAACAAGCGGCGAGACGGACTCAACGACGTGCTCGAGTGGTTTGCCCCTCCTTGTCCCGCCAGCGAAGATGAATCCGACGACAAAGACGAGAGCAGCATCGACGAGAAGCCTGAAGAAGAGAAGCAACACTATGTCCGCAAGCTGCTAAACTGGAAGCGTCAGAACCGGAAGACATATTACCTTGTTGATTGGAAGCCAACGTGGGAGCCTTGCGAGCATCAGAACAAGACTCTTTTCGCTTTATTCGAGAAAGAACGTCGCCTTCTAGTTTGCAAGGACTTCAACAAAGACGAAGCTGTAGAAGACAACACGCTAAACGACACGGAAGCATAAGATGAGGTGAAGGATAAAG
>NW_008649026.1:568845-569419 GCF_000247585.1 Phytophthora nicotianae INRA-310 | reverse complement strand
CTGGAGCAGCGCTTAGTTGCATGGAAGGCTAACTTCACTCGACAGCCAGCACGACAACGCAAGCAGCAACCACCATTAATGCTTCATCGTCCGCAACGAATCCTCCAGCACCACCGCAGCCTGGAGCCAGAGCAGCTCGAGCAAACAAGAAGGGGGCACAGTCGCTGGCAGCCACGTGGTTCAAGTGGTTTACGGCGGGACCTCGTGTATATGCCGCGCGATCTGTAAAAAGGCAACGCTGTACGAGTTTAGACACACCGTAGGGTACATGATGCTTTTCTTACCGACTGGGTTCGCACTAGATGCAGCGTCTCCAGCGTTCAAGAGCGAGGTGTTAGCCCTGGGCGAGAAGGCACAAGAAAATGTGTTAGCATTCTTGACTGAAAATGGGTCCTCAGCTCCTGCAGCCGGTACGGCGTTGAAAGCTCTTCGTTAGCTCCATAAGGCCGGGAAGCTCGACGCGCACCTAGCTCAGTTCCCTGGCCGTGTTGACCCTACTCCAACTGCTGCCTTACCAGGATTTATTCGCTTGAAGCCCTAGTGCCTCTCCACAAAGCACCCCAAACGATTACAC
>NW_008649026.1:564505-565045 GCF_000247585.1 Phytophthora nicotianae INRA-310 | reverse complement strand
TTTAAAGCATTTCGTGCACTAAAACATTCACAATATATTACATCATAGCTACAAGAACAAGTTAGATGACACATACTGACTCAAGTGATGATATAGAAGAACACTTACCATATATACGAGTAGTATAGAGCCCGAGAGAAACCGCAAGTAATACCGCTCCGTGATTATACACCTCAGGCAGCATACCGCCAGTCCTGCCGGGTCATTTTACCACACAGCAACGGACTTGGGCAGCAGCAAGAGCCGAAGAGGCTGGCGGCGTGTCTTGGTCAGCCGCGCGGTGCGCTCGGGGGGGGGGGGGTTGAAAGATGGCTTGTCGCTGCAGTATAACCGGCGTTCCTCGCGGTGGCGATTGTGTTTTAAAATACCTGTGGGGTCTCAGAGCGCAGGGATTTTTGATATTGAATATATTATATGTATTCCAACGGGTCACAGCTAAGTCCGATTTTTAGAGAGACGTTATTACCGGTGCCGGTTGGAACCCCGGTCAGACATTGGAATTTATACGGTATGGTAACGGAAAGGCCCTGTATGCGGATG
>NW_008649026.1:559651-561280 GCF_000247585.1 Phytophthora nicotianae INRA-310 | reverse complement strand
ATGCAGCTCCAGCGTAATGAGTTACTACATTACAAGAAGGTTATTTCTGACGAAGAATTTGCCGAGATTATCCTAAGTAATGTGCTGCTGACGCATCGCGAAGTTGTTCGTCAATTCTCGAAGCACTATGATCCTGGCTATCAGCATTCAGCCCCATCTTCTGCTCAAGTGATGAACGCTCTTCGAGCTGAGTCGGAACTTGATGCACGGAGTGACGAACCTATACAAACTCCGAATATCTCGTCCGCACAAGCTGGCAAAAAGCAAGGCAAGTCACTGAATCAACAGTATGATCAACAAGGAAAAACGAAAAAACGTGGGCGTGGCCGGTATAAAGCAAAAGGGAATCAGAATCAGAATTCTAGTGGTTCTGGTGGAAAACAAAGTGGTAAGAAAAATGAAAAGGAGGACAACCGTGAATGCTGGAATTGCCACGAAACCGGTCATATTCAGAGGAATTGTCCGCGTTCAAAACGCGACGACGATGAGTCGAAATCGCAACTTCCAGAGCGTAAACGTTGGGAAAATAAAAAGAAATCTGGAGGTAGTGGTGGCAGCCAGAGACACGTGGATATGATGTCGCGTCAATTGTGTAATGTGGAACCTACGCAAAACGCAATTGATATTGGTGTTGAGTGGGTACTCGATTCTGCGAGCGACTGTCACGTGTGCACGACTAAGGAGTTGTTTACAGATTTGCGCCAAGATGATGGTCCGTTAGTGTTTGACTGGGAAGGAGTCCCATCCAGGAACAGAGGGCAGGTTGGAGAACTGAGAGTTCAAGTGAAGAATGAAAATCAGTCTCCTGCAATTTTGTCGCTCTGTCTCTCTGAAGTATTATATACTCCTAGCGGAATAAATAATCTGCTAAGCTTGGATAAGCTGGAGAGTGATGGATGGGAATTCACCAAGTTGAGCAAAACAGAAGTGTGCATGGCTACGCAAGGGTGAAATACTACTGAAGCTAGTGAAGACGAATGGCCGTTACCGCTTACGGTCTAACGTAGTCCCTGTGCAGCAAGTCAAAGCCATGACGCGTGAGAATGAAAGAGCTCTGATTCTATGGCATGCTCGCCTTGGACACCTGATCTATGGGGCCTTGCAGGAAATGGTTAGAAACAAGACGGTGGATGGTTTAGAGTTGTCTGGCAGTGTGTGCGCGCCAAGTGACCGATGTTGGACATGCATTCAATCGCGAATGAAGCGGATGTCCTACAAAAACTTGGATACTGCAAGGTCAACTGAGCTTTACCAAAAGCTCATGTCTGACATGTGCTATGTGGGTGTTGCTACCTATAACGGTTATGAACATTTCCAGCTTATAGAGGATGAAGCCACGCGGTACACATGGGGATTTCTCGTAAAGAGGAAACAGGAAGCTTGTGAAGTGGTGATGAAGCATATTGCTTGGCTTCTAGCACAAGGCCACAAAATTGAAGTGTTCGGGTCTGATCAAGGTCGAGAGCTTGTAAACAGCAACTTGAAATCATTTCTCAGAGCTCGTGGGATTACATTCGTGACTACCAATGCTTACAGCCCTGAGGAAAATGGGTTAGTAGAGCATATGAATGGAGTGATTTTGTCTCGAGTTCGTAGTTTATTGACCACGGTGAATATGCCAAAATTACT
>NW_008649026.1:541266-557566 GCF_000247585.1 Phytophthora nicotianae INRA-310 | reverse complement strand
AGATTCGTGATTACGTTGAGCAAAAAGAGTTTGCTTTGGAGTACTGCCCTTCAGAGGATATGTTGGCAGACATTTTAACCAAGCCTCTCGGCCCACTCCAGTTTCGAAAGCTACGACAGCTACTGAATGTTATGCCGGTGCCTCCTGCTTCAGATGCAAGTGGTAAAAATTAACAAGCAACAACAGCCACCAGAAACACGAAGTGGGAGTATGACGATGGTCGTGTTGTGTAGTGGCTGAGTATACGGTTGGGACCGTACTGTTGCAGTTGAAGTATACGTCCGATAGTGTATAGTCTCAGGCTTAACGAAAAGGGGGTTTTCACTCTTCGAGTTTCCTCCTTAATCCCAAAGTGCTCAGTGGGAAGACGTTGTTTGCTTGCATTCTGTCTACTAAACTGCTGTTTGCCTCGCCGATTATCTGCGCTACGTGCCAGACACTGCCGCTGATAAAAGTCTGAGCTTGTATAATCTTTCGTCGTCATCGGCTGAGTGTAATCTCGTCCCGCTGCTTAGAGCATTGAAGTCCAATCTGGCTCCTCTATACGAGGAAAGGAGAGATGGGGTCGTGTGTGGGACTTCGAATTTTCCTGTGTCTTATAAACCGCGAGAATGGCATAAACTCGGTCAAAGCGTTGTAAGCACCGATGGACGTATTGTACCTGCTTCGTTCGACCAATTCTGCAACGCTATTTCGTCTGTCATGTTAATCGGGTCAGGTGATGGTCACTATAACGACGACGTGGGTGATAACGAGAACATGGTCGCAGTGAAGCACGATCTCGCGCATCCGTCAGTATCTGGGGAGAGAGTTGCCTTGTCAGTCTTCCGCGGCAAGGAAGTATGTGGAGTCAAACCGGTACGTCCTCGTGTGGCGTGCATTTACCGAGGGGTGGCATGGGATGAACGCCAATGAAACAGGTTGGATTGAAATCCTTCGACCAGACCCAGACACTTGTAAGTCGTTCGCTTCCGCAATTATCCACAGTCATGTGAGAGTTGCGCCGATGCGTTTTGGAGGTGGAGATGAAGGTGGTAATGTTGATCGTTTCGTGGGGACAATGGTAGAGCTGAACAAGAAACGGGAAATGAAGCTGCGGAGATGCTTGAAGGCGTGAGTTCGTTACGCACGACATAGTTGTCTAATAATTCTGAACGAGAGTTATATCTTCTGTGAATAAGAGGTCATCTCGGTACGAAAAGTCAATTATTGGTGTGATCGCTATCGGTCCTGCCAGGGTGGAGAACCGGATCGAGACCCTACGAATATCACAAGTGGAGACCCATCTCACGGACACCGCGGTAGACAACGAAGCGGATCTTCTACACTGGTGATTACGATTCTTCGAGTTCGATTTGTTTACCACAATGCGGATGGTATTGTCTGTAGCTTCATTCTTGAAATCTTCACGCGACTGGTAAGACAATCTGGAAGACATCATGCCTTCCCCAATGTATGGCGACATGGATTTCCTGCTGGACGAAGCATCAGTATTCGCATTCCTTGCTGACTGTGATTTGGTGGACGAAATGGAACCAGTTCCAACGATCTCGACTACCTCACACTGTGGCGCTATGTCGACACAATCCGACAGCTCTAGTTTTTGTATTACGTCTGAAGAGCCCGTGGAAAAGAAGAAATCGTGGCGCCAGCGTCGTAAAGAGGAGATTCTGAACCTTAGGGACGAGGTGAAGCAGCTCTCCGCCGAACTCCAACAACTCAAATATGCACTTGGGGTGCATTCCAGATATCGACAGTCAAAGAAGATTAAAGCGGCAAAAGATTCATCGCCGTTCAGCTCGCACGCGTCGATATGGGAAAACACTGCACAACATCAAGCCAATCTTCGTTCGATCAGCGAACAGGAGAACACCAACCTGCGGGAATCACTGGAGTATCACATACAAAAAGCGAAATCGTTGAATCGTGCAGTCAAACGAAAGCTTCGAGCTATTTTGATGTCACCTGAGATGGATATGATAAACCAGTTACAGCACCATTCGAAACGAGCAACCCCGCCGTTGAATAATGAGGCCGTGTTTAACCAACTCAAGGTAGGGATAGACGAGCTGTACGGAGGCTTGGACATCTTTTTCAAACAAGTGGGAATGGATCAATTGTCACGCTCTGGTCTACAGAAGAACTCAATGAACAGTGGAGCACGAATGACGCTGGTGGAGTTCCTGGATAGCTATGCGATACCATTTGATCTACTTCAGATAGAGAAGGCGATTTGGACTCCTGATACAGCAGACAGTGAAGACCCCGCCCTGTTTTTCATGCAGGTACGTTAGACATGAGTTGATCTTTTCGGTGCGTTTTAAACTGACCAGATATATGTGATGGCAGAGTGCTACCGACGATAATACGCGTATGATCAGCATGGGTTTCCCATTTTCATTGGAAGGTATCGATTTCAGTATCGTCATGCGAATTGTGACTCGGAAATACGTCGAGAAAGACCGAGTCGTGTTCATTACGCGATCGCTTATAGAACCAAGTATTGGTCCATTATCATTTGTCGAGACCAACCGCAGGGTCTTGTTGCGTGGGGAACCCTCGTCACGTGGTCCGACGACGATAATCCTGACGCATCGTGAAGCGGTTTCCTATGGAGATTTATTATCCTCAGACATGACAGGATGCCCAAGTATCGAAATCGGTCTCAAGACCTGGGAAGGCTTTGCTACACAGTACAACTATGCCCTAGAAGACAAGCTGATTCGGACGAGCAGTAAGTAGTACTTCAAAGTAATACGAAGTAGCTGCTCCAAGCAGAATATCACCCTCGGATGAACAACCGCAACTGCTACGTCTTTTTTTCCTATGGTTTGTTTCGACAACAGTTTTACTACATTTTATGCCTTTATTGAAGAAAGGCCATCATAGTGCCAAAATAAAGTTTACGTATAACTCCTTTGGTGAGCACATAAATGAGTATTGCATGTACTATACTACAATCACTACTTCCTAAGTACTTATATGTAGTAGATTTCAATATGCAATCTGGCTGGATGGAAACTTTTAGTGAAAGCCGGAGTTGATTGATCTCGGACCGCATAGCGGTACCTCGTATGACGTACGAAATTCATGCGCGCAATCTGATCCCATGACTTACGAGACTTGTTGGTTAAGACCCGCCTCTCCTTTCTTTACTTTGAAATCTTCCAGAACCTACCAGAATCGTTGTCTGTAATGACATCGGAAATCGACGACTTCTCTGTGGTGAAATCCTCGGTACTCGCGTTTCTAACGGAGTATGAAATAGCAAACAGAGCTTACGTTATCCCAGCAATAACAACTGACGCGCCATCCCCGCCTTCCAACTCCCTTAGCTCTGAGCAGTTGGAAGTGCGAAAGAAACGAACGTGGCGTCAGCGACAGCAGCAAGAAGTCTACCATGCACGCCAAATTATCAAACGACTATCAGCCAGGCTTCAAGAGCTCAAAAACAAGGTGAAAGTAAGCGCAAAAACGAACAGGTTAAAAGGGAAGCGTCAATCAATCAAGACAAGTGGAGTACAGATGTGGAAAAGGATCGCCGAGCGTCAGTTCCTGCTCCGACAAACCAGTGAGGTGGAGAATATCAAGCTACGCAAAGCTGTGAGGTCTCAAATCCGCCAAGCAACATCATTTCAGCGAGCGCTCAGAAAGAGACTGCCTGAAGGTGCAGTGGCATCGCTAGCGAATTTAATCAAGCCAGTCTAAGACTGACAAATTTCTTCGGACTATGATAGTTATTCTCCAACTTTCCCCTTCATTTCCAAATTTATTTTGGTGGAAGCGGGGCGAACTTTTGCCTGCTATGACGACGTAGACACTTGGTACCGCAGTAGATGAACGTAAACTTGGTGAAATACTCGCCCTCAATCGGCTCAAAGTACTTTTCACAGATCGAACATTGCAGATAATTCTTCGGAATTGGCGGGGCTTCAGGAGGTACATACCAAGCCAGTAGATCCACGACATTCGTGCGTACTATCTGATCCCATTGAGCTTCAGAGATTCCTTGACGCAAAAGACGGTGCTTGAAATACTCAAACAAATACGTGTAGCCTCCACCTCCATAGCGTCGATATTGAATTCGCTGGTGCACGTTCGTAGACAAGAGAATCTGGGAAGAATATTGCGGCTTGGTCTTCATCAAGCCTGCAATCCACTTAGCGAGGCGACTATCGGAAGGAGGTAGTTGGTCTTCATTGTCCAAAGATTCACTGGTGCTTGAGAGGCACGGGTTGATCATCATCGCATCGCTTACTGCCAGCAGACCGACCATATTGAAAAGCACCGAGACGCCCGAGTCAAGCAGCAGCTCCAGAAGAAATGCGCAATCGGCTCCTTCTCCACACCAACGATCCGCGTGACACACCACAAGTTTCTTCTTCTCAGCACCTGCATCCAATAGCGCGCGGATCCAAACTCGAATCATCTGCTCGTCGCACGAAAATGACAAATACAGTGGTGCATGTGTCTTCGCTTGTGCCTGTCATATCAAAAGCACCCAAAACAAAGTCAGCAATACCCTTTAAATTATCACAGCAGCGTTTCTACCGTACATACCAACCCCAGTCCGTGTGCCAGAACCTGTTCCTTTGCACTGAGCTCTCCATTAACCGCGCAAATCTGCTGGTATATGGCTCCAGGAAACACCACACTTCCTCCACTTTCTATTCCAAACATGAGCTCTGCTTCCAACGTTTTAGCAATACGTTCACTCTGCTCCTTCGCTGTTAATCCAATAGCAAACGCGTCATTAATCCTCTCAACCTCAAACGTTGTGACCGTCAGTAGATTCAGATCTTCCAGTCTTTTGTCCAAATGAAGTCGTTCCTTCACGAAAACGTCACGTCCCTGAATTGGGAGGGTCATATCAACAACCAAAGGCTTCAGATTTTTGCCCTTTAATTGCTGCAACTTCTCTAGCTCTCGGAAAGCTTCGTCCTCCTTCTGCATTAGCAGATTGCGACCTCCGTGAGCGAAAGGATCGAGACGATAGTCAATCAGGTCTTCAAAGCGGATCTCCAGGTCAGCATTAGAGGAAGCGGTTGCTGAATTAGCGCCAATATGATGCAGAACGTGCTCGTGGGGCAGAGTGACCCCTACGTCCTCGGGAGCGACGAGCTCCCTAATACTGCGGATCATTTTGCCACGTATGACCAGAGCCCGTTAAGTTCGCCTTAAGTTCGCAAATAACGGTTTTTTGTTTTCGTCTGCGCTATTTGTGGCAGGCGATTTGCTAATGTCTAAAAGTTGCTTGCATTTGTTCATTTGCCGACTTGGGAACGAGTGTATTCACCATGAACAACCTGTTCAACCGTAACAAGACTTTCCGACCGCAAAAGAGCCACAGCCACGGTACCAAGCGCTATGATCTGCACAAGCACGCTCAAGCCACACTGGGAAAGTAGGTCAACCATTACTCTTGTTGAAGTTGCAAACGAAAAAGTTGCCTTTTATGCTTTTTACTCATGTTCTATTGGTAGTGGCGATATGAGGAATGCTGTTGCGCTACCTGAAGGAGAAGACTTGAACGAGTGGCTTGCTGTCCACAGTACGTCTGATAATAGTGATTCTTTCTTGGCATAAACTCTTCCCTAATATTATTTTACCTATGAGCAGCAGTGGACTTCTTCAACGAGATCAGCATCGTGTATGGTACAATCCTCGAGTTTTGCACGTGCGAATCATGTCCAGAGATGCGAGCTGGGCCCAAGTTCGAGTATTTGTGGAAGGACAACAAAGAGTACAAGACGCCAGCGAAACTCGCGGCCCCCGAGTACATCGACATGCTCATGACGTGGGTGGAGGAGTTGCTGAGTGACGAGACGCTCTTCCCAACGCGTGAAGGAGTTCCCTATTGTCGCGGCTTCCAGTCTGTGGTAAAGAACATCTTCCGTCGTCTCTTCAGAGTCTACGCACACGTATACTACTCGCACTTTGACAAGATCGTCAGCATTGGTGCTGAAGCACACCTCAACTCGTGTTTTAAACACTTTATGGCCTTCGTGACGCAGTTCGACCTCGTGGACAAACGCGAACAAGAGCCACTCAACGACTTGATCAAGAAACTTCTTAATTAGCTACCCACTGAGCTACTAGGAAAACCTACAGACTCTTTCTGTCTGCCTCACTATGAATGCAAACTACCAACTTTCCCTACACATAAATAACGCACTCGCTTGAAAGCCTTACGCCCTCTAAAGGCTCAGTAGATCCACTGGTGCTTGTGTGTGCTTGGAATTCTGCTCCTTTTGGACGAATCCGGTGTGAGTAGCAGGGTTGAACGGATCAAACCCTTCGTACCCATGCATCGGCTTCTGAGGCGAAGAGTGTACTGCACCCATATCGGAGAAGTCAATGAGGTTGGCTTCCTGCACTTCCTGTCTTTCCAGCGCTTCGGGGACTTCCTGTACTGGCTGCAGTGGCTGTTTCATTGGCACCAGCTGAGGCGCTTCTTCATGTTCGCTTTCAGGCTCCTCCTGGATCGTTTCCTTGACCGACGCAGCGTGCATGCTATGGATCAGGTCGTCCAGACCCTGAGAACCTGGAGAAACCTGTTCAAACTCCTGAATCGGACGGTTCACTCGTGAATCCTCGCGGTCAACTATCGGCTTCTCCCATTGAGTGTTCCCAGTCTGTTCATGACGGAAGTAGACGGCACTGCGAGAGCGCGAGTACACGGGATACCACCCCGACTCGAGCACAAAGTTGGTCTGGCTAATGTCGCTCCACGCGCTACCGTCTATGAAGAAATCGTACGTCTTCTCTTCGTCCACCAGCGTCACCACAAGGTCCAGCTCATGTTGATCTTCCAGATCGTACTCGAACTCCCACATGTCCTCATGGATGTCGTCAAAGCTCACTCGCTTAAGTTCGCGGCAGTCCAGAACCACCACAAACTCGCCTTTTTCCAGATCTCGGAGCTCGAATTTGTGGATACTGCCGTTCACTCCAAAGGCAAATGTCCAGGTTAGTAGCGTCCCAGGTGGACGTTCATCTCCGTCACTTAACAGTTGTCCACGAGTGTCCTCCACGCGACGCACATACATGTCACTGCTCCAAACGGACCCTGTATGGTGGCGATGAGCGATTGGCAGAAATCTTTCCGCCAGCAGGTCCCAGTGGACACCTTCGGCTAGGAGATCGTAGACCGTCTCGAGCTTCCCTTGGTCCACTACGGACGACTTGACGTCTCTGATAACAACGCGGAAGGGTGTGAGAGTGTCCTGGCCCACGTGGAAGTCGTAGTGCCAGTTGGTCGCGTAGTGGTCACAGCTGTAGAGGCGGCGGCCGTCAAGTTTCAGTCGCTTCTTGGCCGAGATGCGGCTGTGCTCCAGCATCACTGTGTGAACCTGTTCCGAGCCGGCGAGGACGAAGCGCCAAGTCACGCGCTTCTTGGACATGGGCACACGCGCGCCGATGTTCTCCACTTCTTTGGACACGCGCAAAACGGAGCTGCTGGCGCTGCCACCGCCGCTGGCGGACGATGCTGTCGAGTCCATACTGCCGCGCGCGCGACGAGGTTTGGCCAAGTAGCTCGCGTGGTCACTGCCACTGCGGCTGCGCGTCCGGAGCGTCGGCGAGGAGAGCGTCATGAAGTGCCAAGGGGCTGGTCGAGAACGCCAATGCGGAATCTGGAAGACTGATTCCTTCCCATGCGACAAGGTGCCGAAATTTTGGTACACTTGAGGATGACCAATGATGGACGTCTGAATAGCAGTTTTGACGAATGAAAGTGAAGAGGGTAGGGGAGATTGGGCAGAAATGCGGGATGGCTACATTCTCCATGTTGAGGATGAAATTGGCTTGATATGATCAAGTTGCAGTGCATCGGGACTGTCCAATGGTTCATGGATTTCTACATCGAACTCGATACTTAGGGATGAATCTCCACGTTTGTGGAGTAGACTTCGCTCTGTTCTTTGCCTTGCACGACGTTGTCCATCCAGTCAGTGAGCTCATCAGCGAGAAAAGCAGCTTTGGTCTTCTGGACATTGTGTCCTCCCTTCTTGAACGCCAGTCGAGGACCTGGATGGCACACTGCACTTACATCCAGAAAAATCTCTTCCTCAATCAGCGCGTCATCTTTAGCCCACGCCAGAAAACTCGGCAGTGCTCGATTCTTCTCTAAATGCCTGGCAAACAACGGGAAGTCGGCCGTGGCACACCGTACAATGCCAGCCGTGAAGTAGTCCGGTAGTTTGCTGTCCGGGAACTTGAACGACTTGATGTAGAGCTGTCGGACGAGCCACTTGGATGTACTTTCGATCATGGGTAAACCCGACCGTAGCATTTTCCACAAGAAATCGTTTAAACGGGGGCTCAGTGCTTGATGTGGACGATGTCCCGCTCCAGCGAGGAGTACCAGTCCTTTGATGTTAATTCTCTGTTCATCCGCATTGATTCCTGTAAAGTGAACGGCTGCGTGGCCTCCGAATGAATGGCCCAGCACGAACACGTTGTCTGAGGCTTTGAGCACGCCCTGCATGGCCTTGTATGTGAGCTGTACGGACGGGAATGCACTGATATGATCGTAGTAGTTTGTCGTGTCTAGAATCGTCGAGCCTGCAAAACCAGGCAAGTTGACGCCAACCACTCGAACGCCACGGTCTTTCAGCAATGGAATGAGGTGACGGAAGTCTCTGTACGTTCCTGGAGCGCCGTGGATCAGCACCAGCGTCGGCGCCGCAGCGCTCAGATCTTCTGGTTTGACGTCGATGTACTCGATCTTGCACTTGTCGTCCACGTCGATGACTAGAGGTTCCGGAAGCGGAGGTGGTGAGGCCCGTGGCTTCGTGGAGAATGACACGAAAGGAGAAGGCCCTAAGCTTTGCCTGGCGACCAAAAATGAACCGGGAGCTCCCATATCGAGTTTTGCAACTCCATGCTGCCTTGCAGCGCTCCTAAGACGACGAGAAGCTCTGACCACTGCCTTCATCTCCTCTTTGCTTCGCGTGGTGGTGTCTGATTCGAGAGTGATACGGATTGTGAACGTCTCCACTGCATTGTTTACGATCATCGTTACATAAACCGAAGTGTTGAGTCGACATCAGCTCCGACTCGTCACGTGCAGACTCAATTGCTAATGCTACGCGTTCCTCATGCTCGGTTGTTGTCGATTGTGAAGAACTATAAACGCTGGCGTTTCCTTCCTCGAGTTGATGCGACGCCACGTGAAGCACGAGATCCACCGCCGCCTCTTCCCTCACCAAAGTATCTCGACGTTCATGGTCGCTGTACAGTTGAGTACATCGACATCCCGCCTTTTAAAGAAGCTCTTCGAGGTCATGAAGCTCCAGTGACAATCGTATTGGTGCATGGCGCACCAGGCAGCTACAATGACTTCCGTCATTTGATTCCAAAACTGAATCACCCTCACTGGCGTATCCTCGGCATCAACTTGCCAGGTTACGCCGGGTCCAAAGTATCTGGAGAACATTATCTCGACAGTGTCAGCGCGTTGCCCACTGCTGAATTGGTACTAGAAGTTGTGAACAAGCTCTGTGGTGGACACGAAGGTAGTGACAATGTGTTCCTCGTTGGTCACTCCTTCGGAGCACACACGGTGATCAACGTGGCGGCTCAGGAGAAGCACAAGAAGTTCACGGTTCGGGGCATGGCATTGTTGGCTCCTGCTGGCTGCCGGCCTCATAAGGTCCTGCGGCCTCGCGAGAGTGCTATGGTAGTGAATATGTTGCAGAGAGATAACCCCGTGATCTCTGTATTAACGTCGTACTTTATCAAAGCGATCTATACTAGACTGCTAAAGTTCCCTAGTGATCAGCCAGCTGGTCACTACCTCGCGGGTCTTGTCCGCGCAGGAACGACTGACTTCAACGTGATCCGCAAACAAGTTGATATTCTGCGTGAGCTGAAGATACCGACACTCGCTGCGTGGTCGCAGAACGACGTGTTTATGGAGGAAGAGATCCCTGTTGAACTCGCTCGACTTTGTTCTCCTGGACCGCGTTTAGTCTTCGCTAAGGGAGGACACAACGTGCAAAAGACTCGAGCAGAACAAATTGGCAACGCGTTGAGCAAATGGATAGAAGAAGTGGTAGATGAAGAAGATCACGCTAAAGAGCAGCCAATCCAACTCTTGCCATAATAACGGCAATAAACTTTTTAATGATTACCATTTCTTGTCTTGTAAACCTTTTTAATACTAGATGCAAGTGGGACGGAAAAGGCTTTGTGAGAACTCCATCCTGAAGTACCTCACAATTTATTTTTCCGTTCGAAGTGTATTACGGTCAAGATGGCGCTATGGAATCGTGTGGCTTCGGTTAGTAACCGGGTGCTGTCACTTTCTGCAAGAAGCGTGGAATATGCTGGTCGTCAATGCTACTCCGTCGTCTCTTCTGTTCCAAGTCTTCTACCTCAGCGAACGACTTTAGTTACACGAGAGTATCGCGCTCCACCGCCTCCACTTCCAGAGCCAAAGTATTTGGAGATCAAGGGCTGCTGTAAGCTCGAATACATCGACGTTCGACCTGCTGTAGCAAAGATTGCGACGATCGTTCTGGTCCACGGTGCTCCTGGTACCTACCGAGACTTCCGCTACCTCATCCCGCTTCTTGCTAAGCATCCTGGTCTTCGTATCATTGGGATCAATCTTCCTGGTTGTGGGGGTTCTGTGGTCGAGAAAGCTCGTTATGTCGAGACTGTCAACGCCCTTCGAACCTCTGAGCTAGTGCTGGACGGAGTTCGACAGCTTTGTGACTCCAAGGATGAACACGGAGACGTCTTCTTGGTTGGTCATTCCTTCGGAGCGCACACCGTCATGAACATGGCGGCGTTTAATGCGACGGAGACGCAAAGTGTTGCCATTCGTGGTATGGCCTTGTTGGCCCCTGCAGGTTGTGAACCGCATAAAAGTCTGAAGCTAGGGGCCATTGCGCTGATGGTGAAGATGCTCAAGTCCGAGAACTCATGGGCTGTTAGTGCGGCCACGTACATCACCAAGTTTGTGTACACCAAACTATTACGCTTCCCGAGTAACTCGCCAGCGGAATTATTCGTCTCGGCGGTGATCCGAACGGGTACAACGGACTTCGACTTGATTCGAGACCAAGCCAAGTTGCTGGGAAGCCTTCAAACTCCCACTCTCGTCGCGTGGGCAAAGAATGATGAACATATCCAGCCAGAGATCCCACAAGAACTCTTAAAGTTGTGTCCGGATGGGCCACACCTGGAATTTTCCGGTGGTGGCCACAACGTTCAGAAGACTCGTGCGGAAGAAATTTCATCCGCGATCACCAAGTGGATCGAAGAAGTCGTAGCTACAGACAAGCTAGAGGAGCCAGTCTCATCAGCAGCGTAAGATCAGGGACTGAACTCAGGAACCCGAGTCGTCGTATTCATACTTAGTACATGTACACACTAGGGTTGTATTGACCTGCGATTTATTCTTGGAAGTATGACATGGCTCTAGTTGACTAGCATTAGTCTTCACGCTTGTTAAACGTGATGCCAGCTACGGGTTACTTGGGTATCCTGCCTTGTTGCAGATCTCCGCGTGTTGTACATGAGCCTCGCCCCCCGCCGCCACCACTACCAGACCCCAAGTATCTCCAAATCGACAATATCTGTAAAATCGAGTATGTTGACGTCGAGCCAACACAATCCAAGGATCACGTCTCAGCGACAGTTGTATGTGTTCATGGCGCTCCTGGGAGTTTTGGAGATTATCGCTACCTCATCCCATTGCTTGCAGAGCAGCAGCCTGGTCTTCGTCTCATCGGTGTTAATCTTCCAGGCTACATGGGCTCAGAGGTGGACAAAGCACACTACCTCAAGACAGTGTCAGCACTACGAAGTGCAGAAGTGGTGTTGCAAGCGATTCGTCAACTTTGCGGTACAATAGCAACTGATGGGGGTGATATATTCCTCGTTGGCCACTCCTTTGGTGCCCACACCGTGATCAACATGGCAGCAATGAACGAGACGCTGCGAATTGCTGGTGATAACGTCAACACAATCAGACTTCGAGGGATCGCAGTGCTGGCTCCGGCAGGGTGCGTTCCTCAAAGAATGGTCAAAGAAATACCGATAAAGATGCTGGTCACACTATTACGATCTCGCAGTGCTGTCGTGGTTCGCTTAGCAACACGCTTTGTCAAGTATTTGTATACGGAGCTTCTTGGGTTTCCCAGACGGACACCAGCGACTTCCTGTGTATCTGCTGTGATTCGTGCAGGTACTACGAAGTTCCCATTGATTCGAACTCAAGTGAACTTTCTAAAGGAAACTAGAATGCCCGTGTTCGTAGCTTGGGCACTTGACGACGTTCTGGTTGAGCCTGAAATCCCAGAAGAACTTGGAAAGCTGTCACACCCAGGCCCTCGTCTTGAATTCGCTGGAGGTGGACACAATATCCAAAAGACTCGAGTCGAACAAGTCACAGTTGCTATGAGTTCGTGGATTCAGTCAATATTGAGCGGGTGTAATTCACTTGAGACCGGTATGACGCAGCATTTGCCGTAGAACACATACTAGGAAGGACGAGGTCTGGGAAAATATGATTGTAGAGACATATATTGAAGTCAGTTTGCTGTTGTAATGTAGCCATATTGAACACGCGAACAGAGCTTGCGTGAGGACATGACGAAATATGGTTTGAAGACTATTCACATGCTGCAAACAGCGCTCGCGTGAGTGAGGCGTCGGGGAATGGAATCTCGTCGAGAATGACGGGAAATGGCAGCAGCAAAACTGGGGCTCACACGTGAATTTGCACTCAGCAACACAAATCTTCGTCATCTCGGGTCTCTAAGTTTGCTATCTTTTGACGTGGTATCAGCATGTTGCGAGGACTCTCCCGATCTTCACCACCTCACACAACCAAGGCTCTTTCTGCTGTCTATCAGCAGTATTCGATGCTCAGTTTCCTTCCGAGCAGAAAGAAACTAATTCCACGAGGGAGTCGCGCTGCACCGCCACCACTTCCACTCCCCGAATTCATCGACATTGAAGACCGCTGCAAGATCGAATATGTCGATATCCAGCCAACAAACGACAACAACACCAAGCAAACGACAATTGTGTTGCTACATGGCGCTCCTGGTAGTTATCAAGACTTCCGCTACCTCATTCCGTTGGTGCAGCGTCCAGGAGTGCGAATTATTGGCATTAATCTCCCCGGATACGAAGGATCCACTGTAGCCAAATCGCGCTATCTGGAGAGCATCAGTGCGCTTCCGACAGCACAGTTAACGTTTAACGCGCTGCAGCAACTTACAAGCAGCAACGAGAACGTATTTCTAGTGGGTCACTCATTCGGCGCACAAACGGCTATCAACATGGCAGCAATGAATGCAGCCAAGTCAAAACCTGCTAGCAACATTCGTGGGCTGGCCTTACTTGCCCCCGTCGGTTGTAGCCCTCATCATGTGATGCGTCCTCGAGCTAACGCACTCTTGATCAAGATGCTCGGCTCTGGGAACGCCTTCCTCGCTTCTCTCGCCTCTCAGGCCGTCAAGGCCATCTACACAAAGTTGTTACGCTTCCCTGCTGACTGGTCGGCCGATCCCTTCGTCGCTGCGGTCGTTCGTGCTGGCACCACCGATTTCGACTTGGCACGCGAGCAAGTCGCGTTGCTTAAACGCCTCCAGACGCCGACTCTAATTGCGTGGTCGCAGAGCGATGAGTACATTCAAGAGTCAATTCCAACGGAACTGAGCGAGTTGTGCTACGCTGGTCCGCGTCTTGCATTTGCCGGAGGAGGGCACAACATCCAGAAAACGCGCGTTGACCCGATTGCCGCGGCCATCAACGACTGGATCGCTGATGTGGTGAAGAATAAATCTGTGCCACTCGATGACCAGAAGACGAAGTACTTGCCTTAGACGGGACTTCAATGACGACAACAAATTGCCATCAAAAGCTTGAGAAAGCAACATCTAGGGGCGATTGTGGCATCGCTCTCGAGCAATTTGAATGAGGTGGTCAAGACCTGGGACTTCGACTCGATTTGCAAATGCGTACGCAGATAACTGGAGAGCAGCAGCAAGAGCCTCGGCGTCATTCAAAGGTTTGACTTGTGTTTGGTCCTCCTCTTTTTCTTCTGTTGCAGTTCGTTCTTTACTTTGACGGTAAGCACGACGAGATCGCGGTGCTGGAGGTAATTCCTCCGAGAATGGAACCCACTCTGGTACATTCTCCTCCAAATTGATATACTGCGAAGCAGTAATGGGTTCATCTAGTCCAAGTAGAGATATGAGTTCGTCTAGTCTTGACGTATCAAGTGGGATTTTGGGCATGTTTTGTTGCTGCAACTCGAGCACAATGTCGCCTGAGATAATTCCAGTGTGAGCCCAGCAGTTACGAATCATTTGCGGCATTAAATACTGCCAAGCCTGCACAATATGCTGCATGGCAGTCAGCAGTCCCATCTTCGCTTCCAAGTGTCTGGAACCAGCGGCACGTCGTTGATCAAGCATCCATTGAACGCCCAAAATCTTGACGTTCATCTTGACCTGTTGCATTATTCCAGCTCGCATCGGCTGAAGATATGGAGGAGAATTGGGCGGCAGGAATCGAACTCGCACATTGCTCAGTCCAAAATCCTTCGTTTCCGATCCATGACACGGCGCAGTGTCTACCAACAGCAATACATGCCGATTTTCCATTATAGAGTTGAAAGCTTGCAGCCAATCTGAAAAAATGCCCCCCGTCATCCAAGCTTGGTCGTTTGAGTATAGTCGAACTGGAATTTGAGTGTTGTTTAGTCCATTCCGTTCACTGTGGATCACCACGGGCTCGAGTTTCTCACTGCCATCCATGTTGCAGCAGAGCGCAATACTCAGCAATTTTGGTCTTTTAGTCTCGTTAGGTTGAAGCTGCCGCGGTGTCATCTGATATAATAGTCCCGTTTCGTCCAGATTGAACACGTCTCGTGGCTCATACTCGTCGATGCAATTGCGAAGACTTTTGAGTGCCGAGAACGCGTGGCGCTGTTTGAAGCGGAAGACCCACGATTTGGTCACAGATTGTTGTCCTTGGAGCAATTCGTTCGCTTTGGAGCACAAAACTAGGTCACTTATTAGAGACAGATCAGGCGATCGGAGCACAAATTGGTACAAATCGCGCTCCATTTGAGGAAAGCGTCCCTCTTGGTTACGTTTGGATGCAGGGTTGAGACTCGTGTCCTGTGGTGCACGCAAAATGGAGCCCACCGTGGAGCGCCCCAGCAGGACAGAGAAGCGCATCTGCGCCCAGCGGATGATGTCCTCATGTGTGAGTCCCGGGTGTGCGCGATAGTACAGACGCAGCTCCGCCTTCTGCGCTACAGACAGGTGCGTTCGGCGAGGCATGGTGCTCGATTGTCTTGATCAATTTAGTGATGTGATTCGCCCGCTGATTGGTTAGTTTGAATTTTAGCTGACAAAATGTGTGTCATTCGAAAACAATTGTTTGATTGGCGATATTTTTTTTATGCTTTTTGAAAATTAAAAGTATAATTGTTTAAGAAATGAGTATCTACTAATACCGGTATTTCAATTGGCACTCCAATAAAACTATAATTAAGAAAATGTGCAACATAAAATGACAGTCAAGCAAGTTTTGCTTTATATATGCACTTTCAGTTCTCAGGTTTTACAGCAACCACGTGCCATTTATTTGGCAGAGATCAAGCTGAAATACTCTCTTCAAACCGAAGCTACCACCACTTTCTACAGGAACATTGAAATGTTGTTGTCGATGTACTCGCTTGACAATTCCGAGGCGTCGGTGGCCGTGAGAAAGATGCCGATGCCTGTGAGAGCGCGCTTGATGGCTTGCTTCGAAGATGCATAGAGCATCTTGCTCTTGATTCGGGCCGTGTCCGGCGACCATGAAATGAAAATCATCTTGCTGTTAGAGCGGCCGTCCTTCATGGTCACATCGTAGTCCACGAGCGCATATCGGCAGTCAGTAGTGACTTGGGTCAGCTTCTTAGCCAAATCCTCGTACGACTCCGATCTGGGGCCTGTTGAGTCGATCACAATCGTCGTATCGTCGACGATCTTGTAGATGATGTAGCGGTGGTCGTTAGGGGCGCGTTTTAGTTTGAATTCCTCGAGCTGCGTAATGACTTCATCGTCGACAGTGACACCAGATGACATGGCTAGATTGCAGACGCTTGGGCTGCGGGCTTGAGCTACTTTTGGTGAATCTGCAAATGGTTCTCTGCTCCAAGCCAAAAAAATCATAAACTACTGTACATGCAAAATCTCTAAACGGAGTAATCACAAAGATGATGCCACCACGGTACTCCTGGTTTGATCCTAAGCAAGTGCAAGGACACGGTGTACAAAAC
>NW_008649026.1:521247-523841 GCF_000247585.1 Phytophthora nicotianae INRA-310 | reverse complement strand
CACGAACCCGAATCCAGAACCCAATGCTACACAAAGGTTTGCGAGTGAGATAGAGATCTTTGCTCGGTGGTAGTTTAAATGCAGCCGCTATTGAGGTCATGTTGCGCTGTTGGTGCTTAGAAAAAAAGCCTTCTGCAATTGAGGATTCTGAACTGATGCCCACATCTTGCTTCCAGTTAGAGATTTCGCTTTGATAACAGCTCGAGAGTGTACTCTGCACAGGAAGCAAATGCAACGTGACATGCAATTGTCGGGGACGGCTGCTTTCTAGGACGCATTAACACACAATTTCTTGAAGCCGTATGGACGTCCGTAAGGCTTACGGCGTAAGCACAAAACAAAACGTGTCCTACAGTGTGCGCAGTATGGTTTCCGCAGATGTGAAGCGTAAGTGCCTTTAATCAGTTTGACCACAGGCGCTTTACTGACAGTGAGTCTGATAAGAGAAGCCTGCCTGTCCCGTCACAAAGCTCTCAAAGCAGTGAGTCATAGCTCTTTAACTGGTCGCGCATCTACAGTGGTTTCGCATGGATTCTGTTTCTCGACGAACAATGTACGACCTCCACCTTGTACATGTCCGGTTACTGGATGGATGTTTACTGTATCGGTATGGTTCAGACGGCACCAAATCTGGAGCGATGCATGGATTAATAGTCTCTTCCATGTATTCTAGCGAAAGCACAATTTATGTTGCGTCTCCAATGGAGATCGTCCATTAGCTAGTCCCATCTCGAGAGCAACCATACAGTTTCCTATCGCACGTGGCTCCTTAAAGTACCAGTTTAGAAAAGTGTCGCTGTCGCAGCGTTGACGAGTGCGACCGTAATACGCACACGCTGATTAACGCTTAACGCATCGTAGACATAGCATTCCCGGTGAGTGGGTGTGTTACGCTCACTTTGTGTTTTCCTCCGCAGAGAGCAACTTAACTGTACCAACAATGCGCATCTTTGCTCTTCCACTTGTGGTGCTCGCTACCCTCGTGTCGAGCTCTGTCGGCTACGCCTGCTTCGGACCCGATACTCGTGCCGAACCTCCCGCTGGAGCCATTGTCGTCGATGCCACTGGAGCATACAGCGGCAGCTTCCGCAACATCTCGGAAGCTATCGCACACGTCCCCAACACGACGGAGCAGCACACCGTATTCCTATACCCTGGCGTCTACCATGAGCAAGTGCTCGTCTCGAAGCTGAAAGGGCCACTGGTGCTGCAGGGTTACACGTGCAACGCAACGTCGTACAAGTATAATGAAGTGACTATCACCCACGCCAAAGCCCAGAGAGATATCCCTCCCGAGATCACCAGTGGCCGCAACGACTTGACCAGTACTCTACGTCTCAAGACGAACAACGTGCGAGTGTACAACCTCAACGTTGCCAACACGGCTGGCAAGATCGAGAAGGACGGCCAGGCTGTGGCCACTATCATCGAAGGCAACAACTACGGCTTCTACGCTTGCAACTTCACCGGATACCAGGACACTGTTTACGCCAATAAGGGCCGTGAACTGTTCGCCAAGTCGTACATCGCAGGCGCAGTCGACTTCATCTTTGGTTCCAAGGCCGAGGCGTGGTTTGAGTCTTGCGATATCGAGACTGTGGGTGAAGGTGCTATCACTGCCAATGGACGTGTGAACGAGTCGAGTCCGTCCTTCTACGTCTTCAACAACGCTCGGGTGTTCGGATCCAGTGGCAACGGATCGGCCTACCTGGGTCGCCCGTGGCGCCCTTACTCGCGCGTTGTCTGGCAGAATAGTGAGCTCGGCGACGTCATCCACCCGGAGGGCTGGCAGCAGTGGAACAACGACAACAACACCGCCAACGTGTACTACAAGGAGTTCAACAACCGCGGACCCGGTGCTGCTACCGACAAGCGTGTGTCCTTTAGTGGACAGCTCACTGCTCCTGTTGATATTACAGAAATTTTGGGCGGAAACTACTCGACCGAGTGGTTTGTTGATCACACTTACCTTGAATAAGGTGCTGTAGATACATGGGGAGCGTACCCTAGATAGATAATTGAGTCTGCAAACAAAATAAACGGAATGCTGCATGTTAATCAACTTCGTTGGTTTTCTCATCGTACTTAGATACTTCAACGTATTATAAATAAAAATAGTTGAAGCATGCTGCAATAAAACCAAACGGTTCAAAGATTTTAACTCTTTAACATGTAAATAGTGATAACACTGCGTGTAAGAAAGTAGTTGTAGTAAGAAAGTGCCCACGCTTTTCATTACTTGCATCAACACCTGGCGGATCCCCGTTGGCAGTGATCCTTCTTTCAAGAACCTGAAAAGACATCGGTACGAAAAACAAGATATTTATTGATACTCGATAGGTGGGATCGACTGGGACAACGCTTTTGTTTTGGCGAAAGGATCCTCAAGAATCTGAAATCTAATCAACAAAATGGAAGTTGTTGACACTTTTATAAAAAGGATGCATAATTAACATATTTAGCCCTTAAACGGCAGAACGTAGACAGTCAAGAGTTATATGAACTCTCTGTCGAGTGAATATTCACGAGGCATAGCGGAATTCAGACTTCAGACTAATTTGCTTCTTATCTTACCTCTCTACGTGGATCTTAAA
>NW_008649026.1:517980-520432 GCF_000247585.1 Phytophthora nicotianae INRA-310 | reverse complement strand
TCCCTTTTGAGATCTATCGACGATGCTACCATATCCTCCCGAAGTTTTCTCTTAATCGCACGTTGCAAGCTCCTGGCAAGCTGTAAATTGTGCGCCACAGCTTCACGAAGCTTCACATTCTCCTCCTCACTACTCTGTCGCAGTACCGACTGTCGAATTGCAGTTTTCTCCCACATCTGCGAAGATTCCATTTTGCGCGATGATAGTGGAGCAGTAGCTCCAATAAATGTGTCTGCTCCTGGAAGTGTCGAGCGAACACCTGCCGCTAATTTGACTTGCTGATGCTGAATCGAGAGCTCCTTGGCGATCCTCCGTAGTGCCAAAAGTTCCTCTTTACGTCGCTGTCTCCACGATTTCTTCTCTGGTTTGGAGGGCGTGTCGGCCTCAACAACTCCCTTCGGTGACGACTCTGTGGTGCCGATGACGTCGTCATTCGGCATTTCAATGTCAGCGAGGAATTCCAACACGGACACTTCATCCATATCCATGAGAAAGATGTCACTTGAGGACGTGGTTTCCATCTTTTGCCAGTCGCAGAATGAAGTGGTTAAACCGTTTGGACTGAACGCGAACACGAGCGATAATCATTTTGAACGAAACCCCGAATAATCACATTGTGCTGAAGGCTTCAGAGTCAACTAATCAGCCAGCTTACGACAAACGATACGTTTCGTTGGGTTTGCCCTTCGTAAACGCCAGGTTGAACACAATATTTGATACTGCAATCTATAATATGCAACGAGTAATTCGAAGTAACTTTGCGAACAGGACGGAGTTAAAACCGTATTCTTAACTCAGTGCCCGGATTAACTGATCCTCTACTCTGTTGTTGTAGCGTGTGATGTTGTCTTCCCAGTTCTTAACGCCAATATCCAGCGTAGGATATTTTGTCCCGTCAAGAATAGTCAAATCCCCGTGGATTGTTGCTTCGCGGTGAGTCTGCATTACTGTTGTGGGTCCTAGCGCTGACAGATCTCCACGTTTCAAGACCTGGCGACTCGTCTCGATAAGCGAGATCGACATTTCCTCGTAAATTGGCTGAATCAACGTCCGCTTAATAAACACCGTTCTGCCATTCTCGGTATATTTCCGCGTCACTGACCGCATAACCACGCGGAAATCGATCCCCTCCATCGTGAACGCGAACGCCATACTCTGCATCTGAGTGTTGTTCCCGGCAGTGAAGCTCTGCAAAGATACAAATAAATATGAGCTTCAAGTCGACAACAGACTAATAAATAGTATCGTACCTGCAAGAAACACAGACTATCGTTGACCGACCGATCCTCTTCGGGTGTCCAGATTGCACTCGTTGTCTGACGCACATCAAACGGCAGTGCGTAGCTGTCTAAAAACTCCACAAATGTCCCCTTGGACACTCTACTTATCGCAGTATTATTTCTCCGTCCTGGACATGACAGCGTGTGCATTCCTGCATGCTCGAAGAACTCGTCCACGCCGTGGTAAACACTGTCGATTCCAGCCAAAAGCTTGTCGAACACCTCCTTACTGTCAAGAGGAGGGGTCATTCCTCTGGTATTCAGTCGATTCCGTTTGATGAACTCCAGCGACGATGAGATCATATCTTCCCTCAGTTTCCTCTTAATGGCACGCTGCAGACTCTTAGCTTGTTGTATATGATGCGTCACGGCTTCACGCAGCTTGGCGTTATCTTCTTCGCTGCTTTGTCGAAGCATCGACTGTCGCCCTGCGATTTTCTCCCACATTATCGACGCCTCTGTCTTGTGGCCTGCTTGTGCCCTCTGCACAAACTTGGGTGCTGTTTCGATAGCGTTTGGGAGTGTGGAATGCACTCCTGCCGCCATTTTGAGCCGTTCAAGCTCAGTCGAGAGCTGCTTTACGACCTCACGGAGGTGCAATACCTCCTCCTTACGTCGCTGTCGCCATGACTTCTTCGCTGGCGCTTTATCAGGTGAACTGACGGAACTGGAGCTATCGGACCAGGTAGGTGTTAACGCATCGCATTGCGTTGGTGTAGAGGTAGCGGAGATCGATGGCTGGACAGCAGCTTCATTCTCCACCTCGCAGTCGGCCAGGAACGCCAACACCGACGACTCATCCAGTAGAAAATCGTCCTCTGGGCTTGGCAGCATCGCAGATATCCTTGATGTTCAAAGGACGGTTGAATTGTCTTAGCAGTCGACAGGAGCTGAGCTGGTGTGACTGCTCCTAACTCTGGCGGTAAGTTACGGCCACATGGGCAATCATTTTGAACGGAATAGAGTGTAATCAAAGAAATCCAGGAATATTATGTGGACCACAAATGCAATGTACCTCGTTTGGTTTTAGGATATTGAAGTAGTTTAGTATCAAGATGGTCGAGCTTCTTTTTCTCGTTGGCAACAATTCAATCTAGAAAAGTTTAAGCTTGGGAGCGGCTGCTAGTGCACAATAAGGATCGTTGTCTGCGAATAACTTGTCCACTTTCTCC
>NW_008649026.1:513612-515705 GCF_000247585.1 Phytophthora nicotianae INRA-310 | reverse complement strand
TAAACACTGTCGATTCCAGCCAAAAGCTTGTCGAACACCTCCTTACTGTCAAGAGGAGGGGTCATTCCTCTGGTATTCAGTCGATTCCGTTTGATGAACTCCAGCGACGATGAGATCATATCTTCCCTCAGTTTCCTCTTAATGGCACGCTGCAGACTCTTAGCTTGTTGTATATGATGCGTCACGGCTTCACGCAGCTTGGCGTTATCTTCTTCGCTGCTTTGTCGAAGCATCGACTGTCGCCCTGCGATTTTCTCCCACATTATCGACGCCTCTGTCTTGTGGCCTGCTTGTGCCCTCTGCACAAACTTGGGTGCTGTTTCGATAGCGTTTGGGAGTGTGGAATGCACTCCTGCCGCCATTTTGAGCCGTTCAAGCTCAGTCGAGAGCTGCTTTACGACCTCACGGAGGTGCAATACCTCCTCCTTACGTCGCTGTCGCCATGACTTCTTCGCTGGCGCTTTATCAGGTGAACTGACGGAACTGGAGCTATCGGACCAGGTAGGTGTTAACGCATCGCATTGCGTTGGTGTAGAGGTAGCGGAGATCGATGGCTGGACAGCAGCTTCATTCTCCACCTCGCAGTCGGCCAGGAACGCCAACACCGACGACTCATCCAGTAGAAAATCGTCCTCTGGGCTTGGCAGCATCGCAGATATCCTTGATGTTCAAAGGACGGTTGAATTGTCTTAGCAGTCGACAGGAGCTGAGCTGGTGTGACTGCTCCTAACTCTGGCGGTAAGTTACGGCCACATGGGCAATCATTTTGAACGGAATAGAGTGTAATCAAAGAAATCCAGGAATATTATGTGGACCACAAATGCAATGTACCTCGTTTGGTTTTAGGATATTGAAGTAGTTTAGTATCAAGATGGTCGAGCTTCTTTTTCTCGTTGGCAACAATTCAATCTAGAAAAGTTTAAGCTTGGGAGCGGCTGCTAGTGCACAATAAGGATCGTTGTCTGCGAATAACTTGTCCACTTTCTCCAACAACGTCTTCCACCGCTCTGCAAAGTACAAGGGGTAACCTTTCAACGTGCGGAACCTTGGGTCACTCCTGGGCAGTTTCGAGAAATCAACAATTCTCAAGTCAATCGCGATAGATTTTGGAAGTATTTTGAAATCTCCCGTCCATCTTTGATAGAGTTGTGTTAGCAACGTTGTGGAGAGCTTCTTTATATCCGGAATATCCTTAATCGACTGCAAAAGCTCTCCATATCGAGACTCTCGCCTGCCCCACTTCATTTGCAATAAGAAGTGGGGTATTCCCAAATCCGAGAATGAATCACCTCCCATGTACAACTTAACGTATCTGAGCCACTGGACAAAGAGGGGGTTCGTGTCGAGGCTGCCGAAATCCACATCCCCAAAGACGCAAGATGTCAAAAACATCTTGGGGTTCTAGCCTGACTTCAACCATACATCGTTTACCACTCTGTGACTGGAGGCGGAGTCCAAGATCAAGTAGGCCTGCCTCTCGTCTGCGATGTTCTTCACTCCCGCGTATTGTCGAAGCGAATGTATTTCAGGAAACGCCAGCTTGGGGGAGGGCGCGCGAAACGAGAAGTGCCGCCCCCACAGTTCAGGTGGATGGAACCTTCTAAAAGGTTCCACGACCGCCCTACATCTGCTTTTCTGTATTTCATACTGAATCTAAGTTAAAATAAGCCTGCTTCGGATTGGCTACAACTCTACACCTATCATATCTGATACACTCACCCTCCCTCTGGCGTGCAAGTCCCCTCAGTCTTGCCATTCCCGAAATTGCGCTGTAGGCTAGAGGTGCCGTTCCCCGTCGGATTAGTCCGACCCCGAGTTACCCACGCCTGCCTTGTGCGGGCCTGTTTACTTGGGGCTTGGATAGGTCCGTCTGGGAGCATGGCTGTGCCTCCTGCGTCAGCTGCTGCTGCTAGTGCTAGCCCGGCTCCGCCGCTCCCTCGCCTCGCTCAGCGACCGGCATGACTTCGCCCGCTTCGTCTGAACCCCCACACGTCGGACGAGGAGCTCCTTGTGAGCTTTCTCGACTGGGGCCCCGACAGTGACTTCGGTTCCCGTGCTCTGGTCGTTCTCGCGCTCGTTCGTCGATGCCTGCC
>NW_008649026.1:502605-504113 GCF_000247585.1 Phytophthora nicotianae INRA-310 | reverse complement strand
CGTTCGCGATACTCAGCAGGAGTAGTAACTTGCGGAGTCAAGTATCGCTCACGGAGCGTCTGTCGTTTAACAACTTCGTCCGTCGTACTGGCCGCAGGCCCACACGTGTACGTGTCGAGCGGCTGCAGGGCAGCACGTCGGGCTGCTTCAGCCGGGCTTGACCGTACATACCCGTAGTCGCGGCGCGACGTCCCCACAATGGGGCGGGCCACAGGCCGATTAGGCCGAGCGTGGGCCTCTGCAGCGATCTGGCGGCTCTGGGCGCCGTCAAGGTCATTGGTAATGACACCCGGCTCAGGGAGCTCGTCCTCATACCTTGAGGAGAGTGGCGGCGCATTGCGCAGGGCGTTTGAAGCCGACCAGGAACGGCTGGGAAAAGGATTGGGCGTCCAAAGTTCGTGAGAACTCGACGCTGGGTTCCCAGCCACTTCGCCAGTGGCGACCTCACCAGACTCTAGCTCACCATGTTGGGTGGGCGACCCAGGCGGCTCAGGTGAGCGTGGAGCTTCGCTTTCACTTGGACGTTGGCTCACCGAGCCGGAGCCATGACGCCGCTGGTGCTCGTCGTGGTACTGTCGTACACTGAGCCGCTGCGAAGCAGCCTCCTCGTCGGAGGGATGACCTGTGGTCGGTGGGGAGCGTGGGCTGTCGCGTCCCGACATGGAGTCACTAGGTGACGAAGGGTCAGAAGACCGCGGCGAGAGCTGGAACATTTGAAATGTAGTTTCGGTAATGGGCTCGGGGAGCCGAAGTTCTTTGAACTTGTGATGAGGTAAAGTGACCTCTAACGTCTTGAAGGAGAGACCGCACTAAAAGAAAGTTTTGTGCCGTTCGAACTTTCTGTCGTTCGTAGTAGCTGCATACTCTGTCAGCAGTACTGGTATATCTTTGCTAAGTTGTTTGGTTGATTCCCACGAGTCTTCGATCGACTCGAGTCCTTTCCAGCTAATCAGCACTTCATAGTTGTTTTGTCCTTATTCCATCGAGTCTCTTTCAATTTCTCCACCGATAGTACAATACCTTGGACTGCCACGTGATCTCGCAGCTCTTCACTGACCAACTGCGATTTATCAGCGTAGAATTTTAATCGCGAGGGCTGGACGTCTGCCTCGTCTCCTGCCAGCAAATGGCGAACACAGAAAGAGTGTTGGTCCGCCCGTGCGACTCGAGTTTGTCGTGATGTTTTTGGTCGACTCGCGACCTCCACACATAGTCCCCGACGTCGAAGCTAGGTCGACGTGCGTACTTCTGCATGCGTTTGTTTCTCTCTGACTGTTTTGCTCGTTCGCTGACCATCGGTTGGTGGAGTTCATGTATGCTGCTTTGGAGGTTGTCTGTAACGGGGTTACACGGGTTTACACCTGATGTGTTCCACACATGGGTGCGGAGTACCTGGTGAGTTAACAAACCCTCAGTACATGACTCGTAGAGTTAACAGTGGCCTCAGTACATAGGCTGAGAGCCACAGGATATGCATTTGATTGGGTTTTACTATGTTAGATAGTTAA
>NW_008649026.1:500155-501903 GCF_000247585.1 Phytophthora nicotianae INRA-310 | reverse complement strand
CTGGCAGACCAGTGTGCTTGGGATCCAAGTGTTTGGTGCTCAAGTACACACGGTCGCCAACCTCAAAAAATGTTCTTGTCGGTTCTTGTCGTAGACATCACGCATTCGCGCTTGCGTTTGAGCAAGTGTTTTGTTGTGCCCACTTGAGTTATTCAATATTATTCGGTATCCTCTGTCCAGGACCCAGTGTTAGAGACGTGCTTGGTACATGCACGTGAGGTATTCCTACAGTTAGCTAGGATCAACCCCGCGATATTGCAGTACAAATTTGTATTAATAGTAATACTTCGAAGTAATACTTGAGCGTTTGAGGCCGAAAAAAAAAATGCTGTAAGTGTAGCCATCTGGTTTTACTACTATACTAGGCGGGAGAGATGCACGTCTCTCCCAGTGTTCGTGGCACACCACATGCCCGTGACTGGACATCCACTCCTCTGCCTCACTGGGCTTCCACCATGTGCCTCTATTGCATCTTCAGTTTTGCTTTTGAACGACTTCAGTTACAGCATTAAACAATGGTTCGATCACCTCCTCGGTTCTACGAAGATGGATCCGAGACTTCGGCATGCTACTATCCTCCGGACAACATGGGCCCGTACCTGTCGTCGTCCTACAACCAACGCACGGCTCCAAAGAAGAAAGAGCGCTCAAAACTGATGCGTCGACTGATTCCTTTCGTTTGTGGTGCGTTAGTATCCTCGAATTGGTACAAAAGTATCTCCGACGCCCATTCACATTGTCGTGTTCTCTTTCTCCAGGTGTGTTAGTATTGGTGATTGTCATCGTAATTGTGGCAGTAACGCTACATTCCAATTCGAGCAAGTCTGAAGATACGACAAGCTCTGACAGTGGTGGAAATTCGACTTCAGCTGCATCTGCGTCGACACTACCGTCGTCGTGCTCCCCGGTCGCTGCAAAGGACCGAACGGTGGCCTTCTGGCAGAGTGAAGTGGCAGGATGTGACTCTGTTCCGGACGGAGTCACGCACATCGTCTTCGGCTTCGCACTCGTCTCTGACGGGGTTATTGTGCCGACGTTCCAGTCCTCCGATGCGACTATCTCGGAGTGTGTAGAGAAGCTTCATGAACGGTGTATTCTTGCAATGGGCAGTATCGGAGGATCGACCAACAATGAGAACATGTCAGCGGTTAGGAACTCCACGCTGTTTGCTGAGTCTGCCGTGGTTTTGATGACTAAATTCGGATTTGACGGACTGGATCTCGATGACGAGACTGTAGGAGCGGAGTTCAGTGCTGATCGAATGGTGGGGATGTTGAAAGCTACACGAGAAGCGCTGGATGCTTCAGGTAGCACCTCGGCTCTACTGACATATGATGCGTACTTCTATGAGGGTGACACGTCGGTCTGTTCAGCGGCGGACAGAGCAGCGTACTCGAGGTGCTTCCCGTCTGAAGTGCTGGACTACGTGGACTGGGTCAACATTATGGCATATAACGTCAACCTGGACAATGACACTGCTGCAGCGATATATGCCGCTGCTGAGAGCACCACATTCGCTGCGTGGGGAACTCAATTTGGTGGGAACTACTCGTTGGCTACGATCGGTCTGTGCGTGGGAGGAGGGTGCGCTTACGGACCCGGACCAAACGCTACGGTTATTGCAGAATGGGAAGCGTTTGGCCGCCAAGAAGGGCATGGAGGTATGATGATTTACTCAGCATCAGCAGAAGTGGGTGGCGATTATCCTGTTACTCGTAGCATCGTCAGTACGACGGCATGAGAAAAAA
>NW_008649026.1:496639-500055 GCF_000247585.1 Phytophthora nicotianae INRA-310 | reverse complement strand
CATCTGCGTCGACACTACCGTCGTCGTGCTCCCCGGTCGCTGCAAAGGACCGAACGGTGGCCTTCTGGCAGAGTGAAGTGGCAGGATGTGACTCTGTTCCGGACGGAGTCACGCACATCGTCTTCGGCTTCGCACTCGTCTCTGACGGGGTTATTGTGCCGACGTTCCAGTCCTCCGATGCGACTATCTCGGAGTGTGTAGAGAAGCTTCATGAACGGTGTATTCTTGCAATGGGCAGTATCGGAGGATCGACCAACAATGAGAACATGTCAGCGGTTAGGAACTCCACGCTGTTTGCTGAGTCTGCCGTGGTTTTGATGACTAAATTCGGATTTGACGGACTGGATCTCGATGACGAGACTGTAGGAGCGGAGTTCAGTGCTGATCGAATGGTGGGGATGTTGAAAGCTACACGAGAAGCGCTGGATGCTTCAGGTAGCACCTCGGCTCTACTGACATATGATGCGTACTTCTATGAGGGTGACACGTCGGTCTGTTCAGCGGCGGACAGAGCAGCGTACTCGAGGTGCTTCCCGTCTGAAGTGCTGGACTACGTGGACTGGGTCAACATTATGGCATATAACGTCAACCTGGACAATGACACTGCTGCAGCGATATATGCCGCTGCTGAGAGCACCACATTCGCTGCGTGGGGAACTCAATTTGGTGGGAACTACTCGTTGGCTACGATCGGTCTGTGCGTGGGAGGAGGGTGCGCTTACGGACCCGGACCAAACGCTACGGTTATTGCAGAATGGGAAGCGTTTGGCCGCCAAGAAGGGCATGGAGGTATGATGATTTACTCAGCATCAGCAGAAGTGGGTGGCGATTATCCTGTTACTCGTAGCATCGTCAGTACGACGGCATGAGAAAAAAAGCATTCAGCTTGTCAAAGCGAAGTATTGGAGAAACCACATACGTAAAAAAATATCGTACATTGTTGCATTAACCTTCCGTTCGTTGTCACGGTAAGATGAAAGTACTAACTTCTTGAGATGAGAGCGTGTGCAAAGTTGCGCTGCGTGCCAATAATGTCGAACGTTGCCGAATTATCGAGATCCGTTCTGATCTCGTCCATGAGCGTCACAGTAAATTTCACGCAGAACTCCATTTCACCCCTAACGTGTTTGCGTTCATCACGGCAGGTACCTCGAAGCATACTATTACCATGGGAAAGGTACCTGAAATGAGTTATAGTCGGTTAGTATTTCTTGTCGGAGCTCATCGGTAAAAGTTCCTCATCACGACGCGAGAACTCAACACCACAAAACGTGTGAGGGCACTCGAGTGTTCCCTTCATGCTCAGCGTTGGAAAGTGTGTATCACGCTGACTGACGTAAGACACGAACTACGGCAGTATTTTGACAATGCCCTCACGAGGTACGCAATTGAAGAGATGTCGCCTTCAACTTCGCAATGGGAAACTACCAGTGAGCATCTTTTAATGCGACTTCCCCGAATCAGGCTGACCAAGTTGTAGCGTGATCCTGCCAGGCTTGTACACGCCGCAAATGTCCTTTAGAATTCGAGCGGGATGGTCGGAAGCTTGTCCCTGGAGCACTATCATCGAAAGCTAGGATTCGCAGACAATTTTGCGTTTTTGAAGCACACTTCCATCTGCGGCATGTGGCCGAGAGCTGTCTCCTTCTTGACAGCCATGTGGTGATGAAATTTATGCAAACCCTGTGCCATGGTAGATGGAGTACGAGCAGTAGTCGAGGGTAATAAAAGAGCAACTAGCAAGTGTGTACCCAATTATTTGGGACCGGTGATTCGATTTTAGCGTGTTCGCCTTGGGTACCGTCATTCTAAACGACAGCAACCAAGACAAGCGCGAAAATTTCCGCTTAAAACACTTTTATGGCGGCTGGCATTGCAATACGTGCAGGTACGTGATTGCTGCACCTTACGATACCAACATAAGAACTTCGAGTGCAGAGAAACGGAGATTAAAAGGGTCTATGAAAGGCAGGAAGCGTCAAAGGTTTGGCTACTACATCCGCGAAAGTGGGGCATCTCACTTACTTGTGACCCACTATGTAACATTCTATACGCTCTGCTGACCATGATACCTGACACGAAGGTGGACTCCGGCGGCAACCCGTATATTTTAGCGCTAGAATAGACTTTGCTCCCATAAATTGATCTTTACCGCACACAAAGCTCTCTGCGTACCGCACCTACCGCTCGGTAGATTTCTGGCAGCATTATGGTCGACTCGGATCGCTGATGGTATTTGCATAGTATAGCTTATTACTGTGAGGGGGTTAGCGCGAAAAGGAAAATAAATTCTTGAAATTTAGTTGTGGAATAAATGGTTGCTTTCTTGAGTGTAGATAGTTGACTAAACCGTGACAAGTTCAAAAGTAAATCCGTGGATCGAGACTGTTTCAGTAGGTGGTAGCACCGGCAACTTCCAATTTGAAATCCTAGATCAACTTTAGGGTTAAATTAAGTTTTTCCGATCTGCTAGTTAGTTACCTATTGCTGATCACCTATTTTAGATTTGTACTCTTTCGCAAGGCTATCACGCCCTCGCACTCCATTGATTCTCCCGTAGTCGAGTTGCTGCACGACAAACGATTCTTCCATCTGAATCGAGGCGAATGGACAATGAATGGAGGCGAAGGATCCTGAATGAAAAGAGTGGGGGTAAAAAAATCGATCAGCCATTGATGTCCAACACATAATCTCTTTTCGCCGTGTCATCACGCATCGTCACTGGCCTTTTTTGTATTTGATGGCACCGAATAAAGTATATTCAACAACACATTGCCCAAAACTATAGGAGGGGGCTTCAAAATAGTGGGAGGGTTACTAAATGCAAAACTCGAAAGAGGAAATAATACATGTACTTCAAACTAGTAGGAAACTAAGTCATCTAAGTGAAGGAAGGTTTTTTTTTTCTATAGACAGTGTTACTATTCTATTTGGTGAGAACTCCGTTATAAATTAGCCTGCTATTTACTTTTAAGTCTTATTACAGAAACCTGGAATGTACAAGGCGCGAGATGTTATCGGTTATCTGCGGTATGATAATTTAGGTTGAGCTTGTAACATGGGTTGTGACTGGGTCCTAAGAAACATAGTTTCCTTCTCCTGTATTTAAGTATCCGGGCGTAATCGACCGCGATTACGGTCGATTTCTTGATGAAATTCATTGACAGCTGATTAATGGGAGCAAGCAGCTGGTTGTATTTACTCTAAGACTGTAAATATGAACCATGAACTCTCTGTCTCAAAACGTATTTCTCTGCTTGGTTGGCGCGTATATTTCCATCTCGTGAGGCCTTCATAACCGAATTTCTGGTAATGGAGAATTCTGACACTACTGATCCAAGTCTGTCCATCCTCGACTTCCTGTTTGCTATCGAAACGAGCGATGACGAACTAACAACGGAAGTAAACCGACCCAC
>NW_008649026.1:494752-496539 GCF_000247585.1 Phytophthora nicotianae INRA-310 | reverse complement strand
AATTAGCCTGCTATTTACTTTTAAGTCTTATTACAGAAACCTGGAATGTACAAGGCGCGAGATGTTATCGGTTATCTGCGGTATGATAATTTAGGTTGAGCTTGTAACATGGGTTGTGACTGGGTCCTAAGAAACATAGTTTCCTTCTCCTGTATTTAAGTATCCGGGCGTAATCGACCGCGATTACGGTCGATTTCTTGATGAAATTCATTGACAGCTGATTAATGGGAGCAAGCAGCTGGTTGTATTTACTCTAAGACTGTAAATATGAACCATGAACTCTCTGTCTCAAAACGTATTTCTCTGCTTGGTT
Source organism: Phytophthora nicotianae INRA-310 (assembly GCF_000247585.1). Classification (NCBI taxonomy): domain Eukaryota; phylum Oomycota; class Peronosporomycetes; order Peronosporales; family Peronosporaceae; genus Phytophthora; species Phytophthora nicotianae. The sequence goes on along the minus strand of NW_008649026.1, from coordinate 496,226 downwards.
GGCGCGTATATTTCCATCTCGTGAGGCCTTCATAACCGAATTTCTGGTAATGGAGAATTCTGACACTACTGATCCAAGTCTGTCCATCCTCGACTTCCTGTTTGCTATCGAAACGAGCGATGACGAACTAACAACGGAAGTAAACCGACCCACCAGCGAGTCGCACAGAGAAACCAAAGAGCGTCCGAGCAGAGATTGACAAAGTAAAAACCTCTCCGTGCCCTACACCACGGCGTTACAGCGTCGACAGCGGGCAGAATTGGAAAGACTTCGAGTGGAGGTAAGAGTCTTGGAAGCTCATTTCTTTCGTTCTCTGAGGAAGCGTGGCCCTCAGCTCAAGGACGCTAGTGAGGCGAGTCGTCGCCAATGGGGTCGTCTCTTGGCAAACGCAACTCATGCGAAACAGCAGAGTGCGGAGACTGATAACAAAGCGCTTAAAGCGATTCTGGCAGACCAGCAAAAACTCCAGGCTGCGATGATCAAGGTTATCATTTCAATAACCCAGAAACGCTCAAAGTACGTCCTTGAAGCTGTGGGTTTACTATGAGGATCTAATTTGATTTTGCTGCAGGAACTCGATTTTGTGTCTCAACTTCAATTTAAAGTGAATCGGCCACCCATTCAGCTCGACTTCAAGGTTGAGTTACTGGACCAGATGAAGGGCATTCTCAATCGTTTGCATGACCAGACACCCGGTGTTCCCTGCTGTCCACAGCAGCACGGTTGTATCCTTGCGCTGTGAACGTTTCTGTCGAGAGAATGGTCGATGCTCCATAAAGACGAGCTCCATTACACCGATATCCTCCTCAGCACCGCATATTGGTGACATTGTTTGGGGTCACGCTATCAAGGAGGGCGATGCGAATTACGTTTTCGGCGGGGTAAGATTCTTTGTTGCGAACGTTTTACCCTGGACTTCGACTGACCCGCGTATTGCTTGGCAGGTCCGCAAGCAAAATCCCAGCCCACTCGAAATGGACACTGTAGCGACACTGGAGTATGGTCACGAGACCATTTACAACATTTGTACCTTTCGTCAGTACGCTAACGGACCCCAACATGTTCTAGTAAGTACGGGCATGTGGTTTCTTCCAAACGGAGAACTGTTAATGCAAGATTCTAACTGGACAGTCACTATCCCATCGGCGACCGAGCCAGAGCATGCATGCATTATGCAGAATTGCTATCAGCTCGATGTGGCATCGGCATCCATTGATGAAGCCAAGAAAATGGCGTTCAATGCGATCGGCAACAAGATGCGTCTCCTCATTCAATCATCACAAGATTATTATCTTTCTAGTCAAGACTTTGGTTGGATCGAAGCAGGACAGCTATACAAGTAAGGACTTCTTACATGCAGTACAAAAAGATCTTTGAAAAATTCCACGTAGATTGTACGAAATACCTGAGCTCAGTTTCGCTATGAAACACTGCACTGTTCCTTTCTCATTTTGCACGAATCGTGCTGCACGAT
>NW_008649026.1:490420-493050 GCF_000247585.1 Phytophthora nicotianae INRA-310 | reverse complement strand
CAGTTTATTAGTGCCCAAATACGTTCCCAAACCGATGATAAATAGTACATATTTGGGAGCACACATTTGGGTTTGGGAACATATTTAAGATGCATTATCTCTAATCTGCTGCACGATTATCACGGAAATCTCAGAACAAAGTAGGCTGGAATATTTGGACGTTTATTTTTCTCGAGTCCAGTTAAAGTACGGGACGATACTCTTAGTAGCTCTTAAGGTTTCGAAGCGACTGCAATTGCAGTTTCCAATTCTTTGCCGGTGGTCACCTTTTTCACAATGTCCAATAGATCATTCTTCTCGTGATGTCTAACATAGTACTCTGTGTAAGCTTTCAAGTAAGCGAATTTTGGATCAGTGTTCTTAAGCTTTGAAACAGCCGGCTCCATTCCATAATTCGCGATGTATAATGGAGAAAATCCATCTTTTAGCCATCTCTGATAGAGTTGTGCCAGCAAGGTTTTAGCCAACGGTTTCAAATCGGGAAAGCCCTTGAGCGATTCAGCGAGTGTTCCAAATCTGTTAGAACGGATCATCGTCTCTGCTGACAAGAAGTTGAATATATCCACGTCAGAAAATGCTTCACCTCCTGACTTACTCCTGTACAATTTTGTGTATCTGAGCCACTGAATAAACAGTGGATTGTTGCTGAGAGTCTGCTTGTTCAGGCGTAAGATATTGAAGACTTGCGCGGGACTTTCTCCGGACTTGAGCCATTCTCTATTCACTATTTTGCGACTGGATTTGGAGCTCAAAATCATGTACGCTTGCATTTCATCTGCGAGGTTCTTGACTGCCGAATACCGGCGGAGTGATTGAAACAGAGTCACCAGTTCTGCATCCGATTTCGACTTCCTCAACAATTCAACCAGTTTGTAGTCGGCGAACCAGGACTCTCCTCCTCGCTTAGCCCTGTATTTGTTCACATACTGTAGCCACTGGATAAATCCCTTGTTGTCATCGAGCTTCCCACTAGCTCTTACAGAACGTAAACGCTGGAAAATATCCGCCGGGTTCACTTCCCATTTCAAGAACAGCTTGTAAGCTATACCATCGAGCATTGTCCAACCCGGAATGCCAACCCTCTCTTCCTTGATAGTGCCTTCATCGCCGGTTTTGTAGGACCTTAAGGAACTTGGTTGGATGCTCAAGTTCGAGCTCGCAGGGGACAAGCGAAGTTTCGAGAAATCGATACTGGTGTGGTCCGGGCGTTTGGGCTTCTCTGCGTAATTCAGCGAGGAGCAAGCAGAGATCTGAACAAGGTAGAGGACTAATAAGAAGACCAAGCCCATTCTGCTTTCTCGATTTCTTGAAGTCGTTGGTATCGCGGGAAATTTAAGTAGTGATAAGATTGTCCCTTGCTCCGGTGATACGTCTATTGTAGACTCTACACCGTCGCGTTACGATCGCCTTGTCTTTGGTTGACAGCTGCGATAGCGTACTTACTTTCAAAGCACTTCCCTTTTTTACCTTGAATAATGAATCCAGTCCAGCTACGCTAAAAGCAGCAGCTGACTTAGTCCATCCACAAAATGTTGATACTGCAAAAACAAAAAGCTACTCACGATAGCGACTTTAATGCACTATTAGCTGATAAGGAGACATGCTTAGTGGGGAGGTGCTGGTTCAATTTCTGGTGAAATGAGTCTTGAAAAACATCAAAAAGGCGCAACAGAGGAAACAATATTAGGGAATTACTAGTGTGTTATAACCCCTTGTATTCCGATGTAGCGGTCGCCATTCTCAAGGCATCGGAAGTGTACTGGGCCATAAAATTGAGTCCTTCCGGCTACCTGTAGCAGCGTGAACGATCAGCAGCTGGTATAGGACAATAATGAAGACGCGGATGACTGACTGGGACATGGCGTCTAATACCTACAGTAATTCCAAGCGTGGTACTTACCCATTGCGACAAGTTCTCGCAAATAGATAACACCAAGCTGATACCATGGTACACCGAGGACTAGCACGAAATACAGTGTATGTATAACGCAACAATTGATGACTAGCTAACGACAATCTTGCTTGCTTTCTAAGTACCGTACAATGCTTATCGTTAGTGCGTCCCCTACCGTACGAGCAATGTCGTAAAACCCAACAAGAAAACACAGCTTCAGCAAGAGTAAATCTGGAAGTTTCTGATTTACTCTTTGAACTTGCCACAGGACAGATCTTGTATTCTAAACTGCTGAGGTAACAAGAGCTCCCACCTTTCAGAAATATAAGCATAGGATTTAGCTAGAGTTGGAGCGATTCCCGCGAGACTTCCAAAAAGCAGTTTCTCAAGTTCAAAAAAGCATAAATTTGAAAGGAGGCCTTTCAGACTCCAAATGACAAGGGTGTTCGATTTTAAAAAAGGACAGCAGTTTAGGAATCAAACGGTTTCAAATTGCTGCGGGAATCGCTCCAATAGGAGTTTCCGGATCTGTGGAAAGTCGTTGGCATACAATAAGTTGCCAGTTTGACCAGTGTTAGTTCAAACGATACTTTTTAAAACGCATTGCCTGTAATAGAACATAGTATTCGACTATTTTGTACGACAGGTCTAAGAACAACATATTCCAGTCTTTATAGCTCTATTATACAAACTGAGCCGATCAATGGTACCCTCAGCTTTATATCGCAAGATAATA
>NW_008649026.1:448036-485379 GCF_000247585.1 Phytophthora nicotianae INRA-310 | reverse complement strand
GAGTTCCTCGTGTTTGTGCAGTTGAATTTCCATTCTGTACCACTGCATCTGGAACACATGCTATTTTGCCAAGCGAGCAGATCCACTCCTTCGTATCCATGTCCTGAGGTGCGCAGAATTCGTCGTAATTGTCTTGTTCGTACCATGTATTCAAGGACCAGAAGCGCACAGCATCCAGAGCTTCTGCAGGCAACGAAGTCTTGTTAACAAACAGTACACGGTGTAGGTATTCGTCCGGAGTCCAAGGCAGCAACACATTGTCCAATCCGCAATGGCTAGCAGTGTTACCGCCACTTTTCTCGCAGTTGCAATGGTCCAAATTCAGTTCATTGAGCTCCGGGAATTGAATCGAGTTGGGGATTCGCTCGCCAACTACCCATGTCGAGTTCTTGGTCATCCACTCCTGTGCTGAAATACTACGCAACACAGCATTGTCGTCGTCTGTCCAGCACAAGAAGATCATTCCTAGTGCACGAACGAAAACTGCCAGTTGCAGCCAGTCTGGGTGTCCGTCCTGCTTCACAGCAGCAGCCGTAGCCAACATGTACTTAATGACCCAGCTCTTCTCCCTTTCCGAGTCTCCTGTGAGTTCCATCACGCACTTACACGCCTCTGGAATTGACATCCGCGCATGTTGCAAGTCTCCATACTTCGCAACTTGGCTGTTCACGAACGCGGTGGTCTGATATTTCCGCATAATCCTGGCAAAAAGCGGGTGCGAGTCGGTTTTGTTGCAGACCAACGACATGATTTCACCGCCATCCCATGGGACGGGATGATCAGTAACCTCCACACGCTTTTCCACTGGATCAATGCACAGATAACCCCCGTGGAAAGTGCGAAGTGCCACACCTCCAGTATTCTCTGCATGGTGTGGCACAACTTGGAACGTTTCCCATGTGGAATTCAAGCGTCGATCGGCCAAAATCGTGCCATCTTCTTCCACACACAGGAATTTGCCATGGACACTACGAAGAAAAACTTCGCCCATGGCACCGAGCAGCGTTTGCCACATGCACCCGTAACTTTTGGGGCAGACTTCGATGTCTCCGTCTTCTCCGGCCACCAGACACGTGCCGTCTTGTGTCTGCAGAGTCATCATGCAGAACCAAGTGCTTTCTTTTGGTCGAATTGGAAAGAAAGTGCTTTTCTGGAACACAGACACCATCGGCACTTTGCGAAGACTGTCGTTGCCGTTGTAAAGGAAAAGAACTTTTGCATCGGGCATTTCGGCAAAGCCCCAGCCTCGATAGAGGCCGACTAACTTTCCGTAGCGTTTGGAGTCCTCTTCGGCTTCCAAGTAGAGCGCTTTCACTTGTTTCTCCTCTAATGTGGCTAATGTGGCCAGATAGAGCACGCGGGCCAAGCCCAAGCCGCGGAACTCCTTGTTCACCACAACTGACTTGACATGAGCCGTGCCATTCTTCTCCAAAGTGAAGATGAGCTTGCCAATTGCACCGCGCTGAGTCGCTACAATATTTCACAAACAAGATTTGGTTAAAAGCTATTTTTTTCAGTGACAAATACAATTATTGTCAATGAAAAGAGACGCTTTTCTTGACGTACAGGCGAAGAGGACCCAGCGCAGCTCTTTGGTGCGCCGGTCGTCGGTGAACTGCAGACGGAAGCGCGCCGTAGGGGTGGGCAATGCCTCCGTGACTGGCACACTGGTGCCCAGCGGCGGCACCAACGCTGCCGTTTCTATCGTTTTCATATTTGCGTGGCAATTTGGGGAATGAATGAAAAAAAAATGTCCAATAATGAACACCAGTCACTTTCTTCAACCACTTTCACTGTGGCTCTTGGAAGATGGGATGAAGGCATCTTCAACGCCAAAATGTGGCTTGTGGCAAATGGAAAATGGCAATGTGGCTCTATTGTTTCAAGGAGGGGCTTCGCTGCAGCTTCCACATGGCCTTGCAGTCGCTTTCTCTTGCTGTTTGTACATTTCTCGCTGTGTCTTGCAGAGGAGTAGTGCTTGATCTGCGTTGCTGTGTGTCGTCTTCTCGAACTTGCCGCGGACTTGGATTCCCATTTGGAATTGGCATTTTTAACGGTGGGCGGGGAGACAACACTATTGGTGCAATGCTGGTGCTTGGCTGCGTGAAATATGCGTGTGAAGGACTTGCCAAGGATGCCAGTGTCCCATTTTTCGGTTGAAAAGATCCACTAAGACTTGGCCCAAATTGCGCCGCACGAGTTGGTGATAAGAGTGACGGTGACCCTAGTGGTGATGCTAAAGTTTTGTTCTGAGTAAATGCTGCCAACCCAGTCGAAGTCGATTTCAATGGACTCGTGCCATAAATTGGCGACCCACGACTTGATACTGTCGTTGTAGGTGAAATTGCCAGTCGACCAGGTTGGCGAGGCTTATTAATTGGAGCTAGTGGAGATGGAGAAAACAGTCGGGAGACCGCATTGTTGTGTCCTTGCTGTTGCTGTTGCTGCTTTTTGTCCTGAATTCGTCGAGCTAGTTTAGTTGCAGGTGCAGCCTCCAGAACTCGTGTTTGGGGATCTACATTGTCTCCATTCGGCTTCTTTGGTGTCGTGGAAATATTTGGGCGGATGATGGGCTGCCACGGTTTGTCCACGACAAAGTAGGTAGGATTGTTTTGCTGCTGTTGCTTTTCCACTGTTTCCAGATTCCAGCGATGGCGTTCGAGCAAAGAGTTGCGGATACTGTGCAGACTTGACAGCGGTAGTCGTCTCCACCCACGCTCAGAGAGTTCTAGCATTTGTACGCGGGTTGAGCACATGAAGACGGTTTTGGCAAAATCCGTGTTGGTAGTTGGTGAGGTTGGGCCGGTTGCCGTGACTGAAGCTAAAGTAGCTGCAACGTAGTGTTGAGCATTCGGTGGAGACGCCGGTCGTTTTGGAGAGGGGGGTGATGAAGGTGGAGCGTTGGTGCTTGGAGACGGAGAAGTAGCAGTGGAGGCGATTCCTCCGTTGACTGAGGTACTAGATATTAGCATACTCGCACTCGCAACTGCTACTCCGAAAAACTCTTGCGGGCCAATTGTTGCAACTCGAACAAGCACTTCTTTTGTTGTTGCAGACTCATTAGTTCCAGACGTCACCGTGATATCAGCGATAGGAACCATTCGACGCAGATAAACAACCACCTCGCCACTTTTCACAATGTATAGTGAACGCAAATGCACCGGTTCTTGAAGAAAAATGTGACGCGGCTCGTAGAATTGGTCCTGGAGATCGTGTGCCACTCGAATGCACTGGGCAAAATCACTATCACGAAGAAAACTCAGCGACGCAAGAAATTCAGCTCGTTGTACCATTGCGTGTTGAACGGATACACCAGGTAGCAGATCCATTAAAGCGTGCAAATGAGCTCGCTCGAGTACTAAAAGATCAGCTTCACACGCCGCCAGAGCGGAGGCTGATCGTTGCAGGCGAGTAACAAGTGACAACTCGCCGAACGAATCCCCAGCGGACAGTGTTGCGAGTACGTCATACTGTTTAACGGTTAATCCTGGCTGGAGCGTGTTGACATCCTCGTTCACGATGCTGATGTTACCTCTCAAGATGAGAAAAGCGCGACTCTCGATCTTCCCCTGTCTGAAGAGGAACTTGTCCTTTTGAACAGTGAGAAAATTTGCATAGCGACCGACCCCGCGAGCAAGTGCAAGTTTATCCACATGAGAAGGGCGATCGAATTTATCGACAAAGGCTGTAGACTCCAGTAAGCGAGCCACGAAGCTGATCTCAAAAGGAGAGCGGTCAGCTGGAAGCAACGATAGCACTCGCCGAGTTTCAGCTCGCGTAATACTGAGTGAAGACGTCGGCTGGTCCCAAGCCACTCGGTCGGATACGAAAGGGAATTCGTCGGCTAATGTGGGATCAGCATGCATTCGTCGTAATAGATCCAAGTACAGTGTTTTGCCTTCAAATTTTTGCATATAGGCCGCTTTGAACTTTTTCACAAAAGTTTCCAGATACCGAGATACCAACGGGTTTGCTAAGTGCAAATTGCGAGTTTTTACAACTAGAGCCCACTCTTCCATCAGCGACATGGCAAGAAGTGCTTCTGCGTCGGTATCAACCCCACCAACGCCAAGCAATTGTGACGCTCCAATATAAGTTTTTCGTGAAATTGCCACGCAAATAACACTTCCTGCAGCCACCACATGCGTTGCTCGAGGTCGACATAGAATTCCCATCTCACCAAATCCTTGATAAAGTGTTTTTCGACAGACAACCGACGTCCTTATGCCCGTTTCTTCTTGTTCCTGGACGTCTTGCAGCTCACCATTGCTAAGTAATGCGCTTTGTGGACGTCTAAACTCTCGCACTTGCTCATCCAGCACGACGTCAGCTTCACCCTCGGCTAGAATAAAATACCGATCGTCGTCTTTATCGCCTTGTTGAATTATCCTTGCTCCTTCCTCATAGTGCTCAACTGTACAATGATCCAGGAGAAATTGCCGTTGACGTGCTGAGAAGTGCTGAAATAATCGCTGCTTGGCCAACACTCCGTGCATTCGTAACAAGTGGCGATGCAACATTAATTCGTGCACGGGCGCTAATAACCTGGCAAAAGCTGCCTCTGGCAACATGAAACACGTCACAGCTCCACTTGCCACAGCATTGAGAACTCTCGCGACAAATCCTTGCAACAGTGATTCTTCGCCGAAATATTCGAGTTCCTCGTGTTTGTGCAGTTGAATTTCCATTTCAGCTTCAACTTGTGAACGTTTTCGCGTGCTCCTTCGAGTGAAGACAACGCCACCTGAGCTGTCCATGGGTATAAACCCCACTGGTCGGACGGTGCTCATAGCTCGAGATCTTCGTCGCTGAGTGATTAAAACTTTGCCTTCTTCGATAAACAGGACGTCACGTCCAGGTTGGCCTTGGCAATAAATGTACTCGCCATCAACAAAAGTCACGAGCTCCAGCGCTCGCAGCAACTGGCCTTCCGAACACAGACCCTGTTTCACAACATGCGCCAGAATCGGCACTCGACGGATCAGTCGAGCTTCGCGCACCGTGTCAAGCGTCGAGGACTCATTTTCATCGCTGGTTGTCTCCATAGCGTTGATAAAGTGGCAACAAAAATCAACCACAAGCTAATCATGACAAGTTTTCCGTTTCCCCAGCTATTGATGGAAATGCTCACTTTTTTTTTACAAGGTTTGTTTTGTTCTCATAAATTAATAGGTTTCCTATGCGAGTTGTTAAGACTCGCGCTATGGCTTTGTTAAAGTTGCGTCTTCGTCGATACTTCTAGGCGTTGGAGGTGGTGCGACACTATCTTCAATGTTTGCCACACTGATAGACGACGCTGATGATATAATGCTGCCATCGACATCGACCACCGTGGCCATTGGTTGTTGCAGGAGTTGTGGTGCAATGGTAGAGCGAAGCTCGAAGGCGACCTCCATTGCCGTTGGACGAGCTGCCGGGTCCAAGCTCAAACACCGCTGTGCTAAATCGCGAATTGCTGGTGGACAATCGTCACGGAAGTTGGGCAACAATTTGCCTTCGGACACAAGATGGACGATCTGCATACTGCGCATTTTGGCGTGGCGACTAAACCCGTAAGGTAGAGCACATGTATCAATCTCCGACAATACCACACCAAACGAGAAAAGATCGCTCTTCTCGTCGTAGCGCTTGCCTTCCAAGACTTCCGGTGCACTCCACAAAATAGTCCCGATACCGTTCGTCATCGTGTCCTCCACGGATCGTTCACGACTCAGTCCGAAATCACTCAACTTGGCGCGTAATCGTCGATCCAGCAACACATTCTTAGACTTCAAGTCACGATGAATCACGACAGGAACCAGCGAGTGTAAGTACACGAGCGCTTCAACGATATCACTGCTCAACGTGAGCTTCTCTCTGCTCCAGCTCAGCTCCTTTTGGGCAACCGGGTTGGCCAATAGACTCTCAAGATCACCACGTGCCATATACTCTGTCACAGCACAGAGATGCAGAAGCGATTGCCATGCCACACCACAGAAAGCCACGATACGCGGATGTGCTAATAACGAGGCCATCCTAATCTCCTCTGCAAATTGCTCCAAGGCCTCGGGATCTTCACGTTTCGCAGGCAACAAGCACTTCATCGCCACATACCGAGCCTCATACTGTCCCAACCAGACCTCACCGCTGCCTCCTTTAGCCAGCAGTCTTAAGAAATGTAGCTGTGCGAAAGAAATACGTTTGGTCACAATGGCCGGGTCCGACACAAAGGCGCGCAGGATAGAGCTCTTTCGACACAGCTGGTCGTTGGATAGCGTGATCTCGGCGCGCGTCGTGGCGACAAGTGCTGAAGTACCGTGAATGCCTGGCGAGCGTCGACTGCGTGGTCGAGCTCCGAAGAAAACCTCCATAGGAGTGAGTCGCTCCTCATCTGTCGCTCCAGCCACAGCCAGCGATGGAGCCAGTGGTCCTCCGAGAAGATGCGAGGTGGGAGACCAGCAGCCGTCATCATAAGATCCCTCCAGTATCACTCGGTCGTATGCGTCCTGTAGCCAAGCACGAGAGCGACTGAGCCACCACACGGAGGCCCCTAGTCCGATACAAACCAACATCGCCACAGACAGCAGTACAATGGCTGTAGTTGAGAAGGTCCCGGGTGACGGGGTGGACCGTAGCTCCAGCCACGCGTTCATAGCTGCTCCATGTGACGCTGGACACAGATCCACCTCGGTAAAGCCGCTACCATTTGCTGTAAAGCTGACACTCCCGCTGCTGCTGGTGATGACCACATCTTCTGCTACGCCTCGACATGGCAGAATGAAGTTTGTGTGTGGCTGACACGACTCTGTTCCTGTAAAACTGGTCTCTGATAAGTGCACAGCGAAGAGCGCTTCACTGGGCTCTGTGTCTACTGGAGTGTGTCGTCTTAACACTGGCTCAGGTACAGTGTTGCTGCGTCCATCCTCGGCCCAGAAGACCCCTGTAAACTGATTCTGTCCGTCCATATCTGACGCGTGCACTGCGCACCTGGTGAGCGGGATCACGCTCTCCACGGGGCAGTTCGTCGGCAAGAAATGACCTATAATTCCGCAGTCCTGTACGTCGCAGTTGCTGCTGTTTCCTGTAGATTGGAGCGTTCTAACCTCTGCCAAGCCTGGTAATAAATCCCCCATTCCTTGGCTGCATGAAGTGTAGATCTGTACGAGTTTGACGTCGTCCGCTTCGTTCGAGGACGAGGACGAGCTTACAGGCGACGCGAACACGAAGCCTGAGTCCCACAGTAGTGCGCGCTGCATGAGTCCTGACAGTTCGCTCCATGTGAGGGAGTAGCTGGATAATCTGGCGGCTACAGCGCTCGGTAGCGCGCTGGAACTGAGCGAGAGCTTGGTCGCGGAACTGCCTGAAGTCTCCAAATCGTACAGCCGCCCCACGAGGTCCCCCGCGGCCTGGCAGTCCCCCCAGAGAAGCAAAACACACACGAGACACAGCGCCGTGCACACGGGCACGCGTCGGCGCCGCCGATAGCGCGACAACAGGAAGAAGGCGCCGCGCCGCCGCACCGGAACCATGCGATTCTGGGAGAGGAAGTGGCCAATGTCTCCGCGACGTGAGTGGCAGAGTTCCTGTTTTAGAGTGACGGCGGCCGGCTTTCTTGGTGTAGCCGGGCCGATATCACGTGTACACCCTTGAAAATAAGGCTGTCGAAGGGTTTTTTTGTCTCGTAATCGACCCTCGAGTACTAAGGCGCCAGCTTGCGATATGGATGGAGTTGTCGTTCCTGTTTTCCAACTAATGTCAATGAGGTTGGTCTGGTTTTCGAAGCCGTACTCGTGCACTTGTTAGTTTCTGAGACTCTTATTTTCAGGGTATTTGAATTGCATGTGGGACTCGTCATTTTACGCCGCATTCGCAATAGAATTGTTGCTTCGAAGACGCAGTCGAAGACACAGTACGTGTATCGGATCTTTACGATGCCCGACTGCATTTAAAGTTAGAGACGATCTCATCCGAAACTTGCGGCTCCAGTGATTGCTAGTCGATGCATTTTGGATTCGGAATCCAATTCCACCACCGGCTTGGAAGAGAGGTGCACGATGTCGGTTTTACTTGACTTGAATATGGAGGATGGGGAGATCTTGCTCCCTCTTTGTCTTTCGGGTATAAACGGGTAGGCTGTCGTCCTGGGTTCTATGGCGAAAGTTAATCACCTTGGCTATCGCTTCTTGGTAAGCCTGTCGTGCAAAACGAACGTGAAGTGCTACGTGTATTCAATACGCTCTTCAACTCCACAGAACGATTTAAGCTAAAGCTGTGGCGAATGTTCCAAACATAATCGTTGAAGTGTTGCCTCGGACCGCGACGACTTGGCAGACGCGGCGATTTGGCGTTTGTGCAAAAGTTTGGGTCGTTCTGATTGCCTGTTGAAGCCGACTTGGCGAACAGCTGCATCGATAAACTCTCCGTTCAAGCACTTGGCTTCATCATTAATGCCTTTCAGATACTAGTACACCATTGGATGCAACTTAAATCAAAAGATACTTTTGTGCGGTACGATCGCTTCATCACTAGGAAAACGAATGGCTACGCGCTCTTGGCGGCGTCAAACTTCATGGTACGAGCAATGTTGCGAAGCGTGAAAACAATCTCCAGGGCGTTGGGCCGCTGGTTGGGCTCAAAGGAGGCGCAGGCTGCAGTGAGCTGCTGCAGCGAAATGGGGCAGTCGTCGCGCAGCTGGGGTGAGACTTCGCCCGACGTGGCCAGGTGCATGAGTTGCATCGTGGTCAGACGGCGCTCGCTCACCTCAGTATTGAGCGTGAAGGGCGGCAAGCACGTGTCCAGTTCGGACAGCACAATGGCGTACGAATACACGTCGGCTTTTTCACTGTAAGCCTCGCCGCGCAGGATCTCGGGCGCTGTCCAGAGCAAAGTACCCACACCGTTAGTCATCGTATCGTCAGACGAGCGCTCGCGACTGAGCCCAAAGTCGCTGAGTTTGGCACGTAGTCGATTGTCAAGCAGCACATTCAGCGACTTGAGGTCGCGGTGGATGATAATCGGTTGCCTGCCGTGAAGATAAGCCAGAGCCTCGGCGATATCCGTAGCGATTCCCAATTTCTCTTTGCCCCACGTGAGTTCGTCTCCCCTCTTGGAGTTGAGTAGCACGGATAAATCTCCTTGCTCCATGAACTCAGAGACGATGCACAAGTCACACACGCGATTCCAGGACAGACCCACAAACCGAACAATGTTAGGGTGCTCGAGAGAGGACGCGAGTCGTACTTCGTTGGAGAACAGCATGACATGGCTCTCATCGTGACGTTTCTCGGGCAAAAGCTGCTTGATAGCCACGACTTGCGAGCCGCAGGTGCCACGCCAAACTTCGCCGTTAGCCCCGCGTGCAATTAATCTGTCAAAGGTGAGGCTGTCGTACGCAATGCGCCTTGATGCGATCTTCGCGTCGGCGCAAAAGGTTGTCAATTCTATCGACCGCCGTCGTCGAGACTCACTCAAGGAGTTTCGATAACTGTAGAGCATATTTCGTGTACCGTTTGTTCGGCGCTTTGAGCGCATTGTCGTCGCGCTCTCGAAGATTGTGGGAGACGACTCGACAATCCTCGCGTCTCTCTTCATGCGGTTGACGTGCACTACGAACAGCGCTCCTACGGCTGCTGCCAGCAGGATGAAAAGCACCACAAGGATAACGGATTCCCCTGAAATACCCGTGGAGACATCGTTGGAGAGGGACGATGCAGGAGTTGTGGAGTTATCAGATGCCATCAATTCGCCCGATATTTCGCTATCAAGCCATAGATCAACGAACCCACCGCGTTTCGGAAGACACCAAGGGTTTTCAGGTGACTCGTGGAGGTCGTAGAACTGTATGCACGGCGCGACGAAGAAGGGATCGCTTGGACAGCTCTCGATCGTGGCCGGGAACAGTTCAATTTGGTTTATTGTGAAGAGGACGTCAGCCTCGATTGTGTAGTTACCGGTAGAATCGGAGCCCACAACTTCTTCAATGCCATCCGACCCGGCGCTGTCGTTTAGCTTGTGCTTGTAGAGTCGAACATCCGGGACGCTCGATAAACTCCCATCTTCGGACCAAAGCGAGCTCGACTGTGCATCGACAATATCCGTTGCATTCTTCTCGCTTGCGTGGATGCCGCACTGAGCTGCCTTCCACACGGTCGAGCGTGAACATGTCGACTCTGCAAAGTACAGCATTGTCGACTCGCACGTCCCCAGCGGGCAATCCTTGCCCCGGAACGCCTCAAACGTCGTCAAGATGACCGACATGTCCTCATCGCACGGCACGTAGACTTGAACAAGTCGACCTTCACTTGTCATCACGAGACCTGCATCCCACAGCAGCGCTCGTTGGAGGTACCCCGATAACGCGTCCCACCGCACCGATTTCTCCGAAAGCCGTTGAAATAGCGAGTCCGGAACATTCGTCAATACAACTTGAGGCGCGGCAGTGTCTCCGTTGCCTCTACTCGCTGAGTTCTGAAGCTGAAGTTGATGCAGCTGCGCAGGGACATCAATGGTAGCGTCCACTCGGAACTGCGTCGACAGCAGCAGCAGTGCGCAAGAGATCGCAGCCCCTGAAGCTTTCCGCCGACGGTGGAGATGTGGGTTCCGCATCCGCTGCAGCGAGCGAGTATTCTTCTGAGCTCAAGTGAGCTGTATGCTGCAGCATTTTCCGCGCACAAACATCCCTGAACGCTCCGAACAACACGAAGAAGCGAGAAGAGGACAGTTGATGCGTCTCTTCGTCGTAACGGTCCATTTCTAGGACTACACACGTATTATCAGATACCAAAAGTTTGATGTAGGTCAAAACTGATTCTATATTCTTAGGATCAAAACTACAAATCATCCTTATCCGGACGGAATTTATCCGGATGAATATGACTGGCGTAGGGCTTGCCCCCTTCATCATTCTGTTTGTATCACCATGGCGCCCACGACGTTCGAGCAGAAGCTGGCGCACCTGAAGCGCGAGGCGGAGCACTACGCCGACTACCTGAGCGACGAGGAGGTCGAGGATGAGGTGACGACCAAGGCTCATGAAGAGGAAGACTTCTGCAACGACTACAGCATGGCTGTTGTGGTTGGCGGCCTTCCCGTTGTGGACGAGGCCAAGCACGGCAAGCTGTTGAACGTCGTCAAGAAGATCTTCGGCCAGGTGGGCACCGTGGTGGACATCCACATGCCGTTCGGCGCCAACGGTAAGACCACGGGCTTCGCGTTCGTCGAGTACGAGCAGGAGGCGCACGCCAACGACGCTGTGCGTACCATTAACAACTTTGCTCTGGACAAGCGCCACACGATGCTGGTGAACAAGTACGAGGACATTGAGCGCTACCAGAAGACGCCCACGGAGTTCGTTCCCCCCAAGGTGGAGAAGTTCGTTGAGCCTAAGAACCTCAAGACGTGGCTCATGGACCCTGCGCGTCGTGACATGTTCGTGCTGCGTCACGGCTCGGAGACGGAGATCTTCTGGAGCGACAAGGGCGAGCTGGAGCTCGACTACGCCGGTGACCGTGAGAAGAAGAACGGCAAGCAATGGTGCTCGCAGTACGTTCTGTGGTCTCCTCAGGGCACGTACCTGGCCACGTTCCACCCGCAGGGTATCGCTCTCTGGGGCGGTGACAAGTACGAGAAGGTGGGTCGCTTCGCCCACAAGAACGTCAAGTTGGCCGTGTTCTCGCCCAACGAGAACTACCTCATCACACTGAGCGAGACGGAGCAGGAGTCGGCTATCATCATCTGGGACGTCAAGACCAGCAAGATGCTGCGCGCCTTCCCTGCCGGCAAGCCCACGGGCGCCAAGGGCGAAGTGGTGCAGGGTCTCATGACTCCGTTCAAGTGGAGTGCGGACGACAAGTACGTGGCTCGTCGTGGCAAGGAC
This sequence comes from Phytophthora nicotianae INRA-310, assembly GCF_000247585.1. Taxonomy (NCBI): domain Eukaryota; phylum Oomycota; class Peronosporomycetes; order Peronosporales; family Peronosporaceae; genus Phytophthora; species Phytophthora nicotianae. The sequence continues at coordinate 473,525 of NW_008649026.1, read as the reverse complement.
GTCATCAGTATCTACGAGTTGCCGTCCATGAAGCTGCTGGAGAAGAAGTCGCTGCGTGCTGAGGGCGTCCACGACTTCTTCTGGTCACCTACCGACCCGATCTTGGCTTACTGGGCCCCCGAGGGCAACAATGTGCCTGCTCGTGTGTCGCTAGTGGAGCTGCCGTCGCGCCGCGAAGTGCGTCAGAAGAACCTGTTCAATGTGAGCGACTGCAAGCTGCACTGGCACCCGAACGGCACGTTCCTGTGCGTGAAGGTGACGCGCCACTCCAAGTCGAAGAAGACCATGTACACCAACTTCGAGCTCTTCCGAGTGCAGGAGCAACTGGTGCCTGTGGAGATGCTGGAGGTCAAGGAGAACATCGTGGCGTTCGCGTGGGAGCCCAAGGGCACACGCTTCGCCACTGTCCACGGCGAGGGCCAGCAGCGTCTGAACGTGTCGTTCTATGATATGGACGGCGGTAACAAGGCCGCGAAGGAGGTGACACTGCTGTACACACTCAAGGACAAGGCCTGCAGCCACTTGTACTGGTCGCCACTGGGCAACAACATCGTGCTGGCTGGTCTGGGCGAGATCAACGGCCAGTTGGAGTTCTGGGACGCCACGGAGCAGCAGAGTATCACCGTGCAGGAGCACTTTAAGTGCACTCACGTCGAGTGGGACCCGTCTGGACGTGTGGTGGCCACGGCTGTGTGCCAGCCGCTGGACAACTCGTACTACAAGTTCACGATGGACAATGGCTACACTTTGTGGACGTTCCAGGGCAAGCAGCTTCTCGAGGAGAAGAAGGACGCGTTCTACCAGTTCCTGTGGCGTCCGCGTCCGCGCACGCTGCTGTCGGACAAGGAGTACAACAACGTGGTCAAGAACCTCAAGAAGTTCGAGAAGCGCTTCGACCAGATGGATCGGCTTAAGGAGCGCGAGCGTCTGGCCGCTGAGAAGGCGGAGCGCAACCGCAAGGAGCAGGAGTTCCAGGAGCTGCTGCAGAAGCGTCTGGCGACGGCTGCCGCGCGCCGTGCCGAGTACATCGCGCTGCTGGACGGCTACGACAGTGAGGACGAGAGCGAGTACATTGTGCAGAGCCACACGTACGACGACGTGCTGGAGGTCAAGGAGGAAGTCATGCGCAAGTAGAAGCGACTGTAGCCACCTCCTTACGAGATGGATATTTAACGGAGCAGAGAATACAGCGACACATGCCTCGTTGTTGGTGGATGTTGGTGCGGATACTTCTGCTTGGTTTGAAAAGGTTTTCAACAATCTTGTCGTACTTAGTGGTGGGTTATGGATTTTGCTCGAAGCAGCACGCACGCATGCCGCGTTGATTCCTTCGCTCGTGGTGAGAAGTAGTTTGGTCAGTGAGAACTCGACCGAACTACATCAAGGACAACGCGCTGGAGACGAAGCTAGGTTCATCGCGTGCGGATTTGTGGGGATCGTCCCACGACAGTCTGAAGTTCAGACTCGGAAAACAGTTCAAAACAAGAGTGCAATCTGTACACAGATATTGTGTGACTGTAGTGGTTGAAGCTGGTGTGGTACCAATACCGTAGACGCGTGCTCTACAGCCTGTAAGGGGGCTGGGCTGCCCACAGACCAGCGATCAAGTTTTGTGTCAGCCACCATCGGCGAGGGCGAGATCGCCCTCATTATCAGCACAGCTGCAGGCAGTGCAGCAGCGCTTGCCTTTGCTCACACAGCTCAGATGACTCTTGTTCGGAGCCGGAGCAGTGCTAGGGGCACAGCCAAAGGCACTGGTAGTTCTCGTCGAAAAGTCTTTGCCGAACTGCACCCCTACCCCTTATTAGGAAATATATGGGATACTCTAAGGACTTAGTTAGCTCAAAAGGTCCGACGCTTCTGCGCCCTTTCGCTCCGGGGTCACTTGGTTTCACTATGACGCCTCTGCCAACGACTTGCGGGGTCTTTTCGTTTGCGTTCCTCGCGTCAAAACACAAAATACCAGACAACTGCAACGACCTTTTCCTTATCTACACTGAATGGGAGTCAGTCGCGTCGTCAGCACCGCCGTCCGCGAAGAGCCCGCGTCGCCGACGCAGGCCGTTGAACAGCAACTCGCCCCCGCCCCTCGTACGTTTGTCTCTTACGACGCCGTTGCGCTCGCTGGCGTTCTTTCCGTCAGTTCCAGTCCGTGTTCTATTTGTTTCTAACCATTTTTACTTCCACCACAGTGATTATTCTGGATTGGGATGACACTCTGCTGCCCAACACGCATCTGGCCAAGCTGGGCTTCTCCTCCGAAGACGAGGCTTTCGAAGTCCCCGAGGACTGCGTTCCTGTACTCGAAGAGCTCGCCAAGGAGGTGGAAAATTTCATCAACGCCTGCCTCAAGGTCGGCACGTGCTGTATCGTCACCAACGGCTTGACCGGTTGGGTCGAGCGCTCCTGCCAGCGCTTCCTACCCAACGTCGTGCCGTTACTGGAGCAGATGACCATTATTTCGGCTCGCTCCAACTTCGAGAGCGTGTACCCCGACCGTCCCATTGAGTGGAAGATCGCCGTGTACCGTGACCTACTCGCGAAGCGTGGCTTTATGCCAGAACCGCCCGTGGAGACCCACGGCGTGTATGTCCAGCGACAGGAGCGGCAGCCGCAACAGGTGATCGCTCTTGGCGACTCGCAGGTGGACCGCTGTGCCATCCAGTACGTGGCCCGACGCACGCCCAACACACAGCTAAAGTCCATTAAGTTGCTGGACAACCCGAGCATGACGCAGCTACAGAAGCAACTGAACCTGCTCGGCGTCTTCCTCGTGCAACTCAGCGGCCACGACGAGGCGCTCGACTTGGAACTGTCCAATGAGATGCTGCAGTGAGCGGCAGCAAAGACTCCAGCGTGCAGGCATGACAGCCATCAAGCTAGCCTGCTCCGTTCTCCATATCTATATATCTATAGGGCCCACAAAAGCAGTTGATAGTGAGGAACCGACGCCAACCGCAGTACGTAAGTAGAAGTGTAGTAGTCCACTCGTTTCTTTGCAATCTAGAAAGCAACAACGTAAAATACATTGCAATATTTATCCATGCGTGTGTGTGTATGTGTGTACTTGCGTGGGATCATTTCTTGTCGTTGCCAACATTCTACTTCATGTACTACATGTACTCGTTGCCGCCCTACCACCCTACCGGCGGTAGGCTATCTTTAGCGACATAAGTACGTCGTCCGTTTGAGAGCGTCTGCAATATGTAATACACGTGTGTAAAGCAGCGAATCAATAGCTGAGCTCATGGGCCACAGAGCAGGTGCGTGTGCCTAGAGCCGAGCTCCGAGAGATCAGCACGATGGGGAGGTTGTGGATCTAAGAGAGTCGTGCTGCTCGTGCTTGAAGCTGCCAGGGGTAGACGACCGTCGGAGGAGGTGTTGTTACCGGTGCTCCAGAGTTCAGCATGCAGCAATCAGCTCGAAGTTGACGCCAAGCGCGAGTGGGACGATCACCACCGCCGATATCGTCGACGAAGGCACCGCGAGAAGTTTGAGCCATTGCCGCAGTTAGCGTACGTTTATTTGCCGCCGGTGTTCCCGCGATACGAGTATCACTACGAGACTCGGCATCGTCATGGCAAAACGAAGATGTACGGTAGACAGCACCGCCGACGAGACTACGATACCATTGAGAGTGACGAGGACAGTAGCAATTACAACTCTAGCGATGTAGACGATGATATTCCACTCCCACTGAAGCCGACTATGCGGAGCCAGCGCATGCGCTCGCTCGCTACGATGTCGAAGCTGCAGCACACCGCCGCCTCCACGATCCAGGTTCTCGATGCATTAAGTGCTCATCTTGCTGCGCTGCATTGCTTTGCTCATTTCTTCACTTCATGTGCGTAGCGAGAATATCGCTTCTACCGACAGCGACGGATTACTCACAATCGGCTGCACCAACGCCTAGCGAAGCAAGCACAGGACTTCCTGGACGTTTTTCTGCTTCGGGAGATGATCAGCCTCGTGCCTGTTTGCTTGCTCGAGGTCCTACGCGAGACCTGTTCGGCGGTAAGAAAAATGATAGAGCGCGTTATGAGCATTTATTGGGCTGATTTGCTTGCGGTTCTCACAGGAGGCGGCGATAACCAAGCGCAGAGAAGACTTTGCTTCCTCATTGGCGGGGAACGTCCTCGTGTCGCTTATCGACGAGAGTATCCGCGATGTCTTCCACGACGTGCTTCAGGCATTGGTTAAGTCATATCTAGCGCAGAAGATTGATCTCTCTCGAGCAGCGATTCCGACGGCTGTCGCTGTAGCCACGGATATATTCGACGACTGGATCAAGGAGCTCGTAGCAGACTTGCTACCTGAAGGTAAGCCGTTGCTTTGAGTCCTGCTGTTGAATCACTTTGTTCACCTATTTGGACCGCCGTTTGTACAGTCCTAGTCGAGTTAGCGTCCGAATACACTGTACGACAGCAGCATGAAGCTCTTCAAGAAACACTACTCCAAAGCTAACTCCAGTCGGTGGCAAAAGATGCAGTAGGAAAACCCTTTTGAACTCGTATTTCAAGTTTTTTTGTTCTTGAAAGGCAATAACACTACATCTCTGGGTGCAACCGGCAGCAGTGCAATGGTATCTACTGCTCCAGGATCAACCGCCGGTAAATTGGCCATGGTGTCCATGTTCTCGGACCTGGATTTGGCACTGGACACCAGTGGTGCAGTCGTCTCAAATGCCAACGGAGGCCGCGCTGTCGCCTAGGACCTACTGGCCTCCGAAACGCTGAGAAACAGGCGAAAGCTGAACTCGCGGCTTCACATGCGCTGAAAAAGCAACAGCAGAAGCAACAACAGATGCAGAAGAAAGCGCAACACGTGACCGCGTTTGGCCAGACCATTGAGCTTTTCGACAAAGAGATGGACGAACGCGATTCATTCATTTGCCGCAACTCTAAGCGACGACATAAGGGCAGCAAAAAAAAACGAGGAGGAACTCCTACACCTGCCGTCGTCAGCACCACGAGAAATACAAACGAGTCTAGCTTTTTGTTTTTGCCATTTACAAATTTTGCCTTGCTTTCTGTAACATGGACATTTCATTCTGGTAACATCGGTTTTTCCAAATCGGCAACAAGTTTCGAACTTGAATCTGACTTCACATGTCAGGATGGAAGGATACTTATCAGTGAAGGAGATGGAGCCACCTTGTTCATTACGCAAAAAGCTTGAGATTGGGGACTTCCACATTCATGGGTGGGGCCCCCCAAGTTCCGATCGAAAAAGCTAACAACACCGGAGCATATTCGTTCACTACAAGGTTGAACACGTTGTCCCGTCACAGATCCTATGACGAATAAGTCGTCTTGATACACTTTGAACCAATGCAGTTTACGTAGCACAAGGAACTCGACACCATTTTTTTCCTCCATTTTCAACAAACCGAACGATTTCAGAGCATCGGCTTGGTAGAATAATTTCCCGTCCTCCCAATGATAACCTGCAAGCTTTGGCATCTTATTGCGTACACCGAGGGTAGTGTCAACAAACACAGCATGGTGCCGAGAAAATATTCCAAGTATTACCTTGCCCAAACTTCCAGCGCACATACGTGACTGCACGTACAATTCGCACACACATGAGGAACCCAACGAGGGTTGAAACGATCGCTCCATGTCCAACTAAACCCCATGCGTAGTAGGATACAGCACGTGCAATCGAGCCTGTACGCTGTAAATCCGATTGATTCAGCGATGTGAGAACATAAGACTGTCCTAGTGCACTAAGAAGCTCTCCGAGTAATGATGACTCGTAGCTGAAGATCAGGCGCTTGATGAATAGACGGTGGTTTTCGGAAATACATCCCGTGTTTTCCACAAACTCGAACAAGAGGAGTAATATTCCAGACAAGTTGTACCCGAGTGAGACGTATTGGATCCAAGTGAAAGATCCATCGGTTGCGGCGAGCAAGAACAAGTCGCTCATGAGCCCTTCCAACAAGAAATATAATAACAGCACGCGATGATAATTTGATGCGCCATGCGCTGAGAGACGCAGACTCTCGTGGACGAAGATCGTCGCTGATTTCCGACCCAATTTTACTTCCATGCGGTCACATTTGTCACCATAGCGTTTGCAGGAGATGTAGCTGCGACGGATAATGAGACCGCGAAAAACAATCCAAATGGCTCCAACGATGCTGTAGTAAAACGACCACCGGTACATATGACTACCAGGGTCCGTTGCTAGGGCTACCCCATTGATATCATAAGTACCGAGTCCAGCAACATGCATGTACGCTGTATGATCCCTGGTGCAGTAGGTGCCAACGAGTTCGTCGTAGAATGAATAATAGCCGATGCTTCCGTGATAGAGGAATAAATCAACGGAAACACTGCTGTTGATACAGCTCGCTGGTGATGAGATGAATGATTCCACGTTTGACGTTCCTATTAAATAATTACCGTGACTGTTGTATTGTGGGACGACGAAATGGCACAGCTGTCCATGGTCAAGTTTGTGATAGTGCGAAACTTCGACATTCCACCACACATGACTAATGTGAAATCCCTTCATTGGACACTTCTCCATCAAATCGTCTGCTATTGGTTGTCGTCCTGGTGGCACCAGCAAGGTCTCCGTGATCTTGTGTGGTGTTGCAAATTTCAAGTAACTACGAATTTGCAGGGTGAACGGAAACAAGCCAATGAACCACCATGCCAGCAACAACTTCCTCTGAGATGTCATAATACTGGTATTTTGCGTCGGCCGTGTCATTTGACCTGGCGGTCCTTGTGGTAAGGAGAGCACCCTTCCCAGCTTCATGGTCGCCACAGCATGCTTGGGAGGGGAAAGCTATACTATCATGAAACTGAAAGTCGAGCTATTTGTAGTGTTGTCTGAGCACGACTAAAACATTAGTAAAACTAAGGCAAAAATGTTTGTGCAAAGCGAGAATGAAAGAGCTAAAATGTCTTGGATGAGTAAAGTAAAAGTGGAAAACCCTTGACACGTTCTGTTTCAATTATGAGCGTGACTAAGATCGTTCGGTAGTTTAGTCCATGACGGAGATAGTCACAGATGTCTCCGCTACACCACCCATTCATTTCGGGACACTTTAGGCTTTCGGGTGCAGTTTGTCCCAGTACTTCTTGTACTGTTTCCATGGGATCTTTAGTCAGCTGGTCCATCGACTTTGTCTGGAGCTTTCCTTTGATGCCCCACTGGGTAAATGCCAGCTCTGGGTTAATTTTTCTTCTGTCGCTAACCGGTTGAACACCGCCTTGCTTTGTGCTTTGATCGACTTGTAAAATTTCTCAAGCGCCGCAATTTCTTCGTCTATTCACTCGGGCACGAAGAGATAGTGAGGACTTGGACCTGGTAAGCCTCGTAGCTGCGGCGGCAGCATCGCCCGTCAAATCTGAGACCACCTTGTCGAGTTTGGCCCTTTGTTCACCCTCCGATTTTTTCACTGTCGATTGATTCGTGGGACCTCAGCATTCGATTCATATTGCTGGCAACGGTATCGATCGACTGCACGTGCTGAGATTGCAACTCAGAAATGAAGTTTCCACCCGTAGCTGGCGACTGAGCGTTAGAGTTTGCAAGAAGGGTGATTGCAGCGGCTAGCACGATGCGATATAGATGCATGATCTTCCGTAACCGAACAGAGGGCAAGTGACGGTGATGCTGGCTCTTGGACGACAAAATGCAGAATAACACTGAGAGCATCGTAGCTATACTCTAGGAATCATCGATGAATACGCTTCGTACTTGCGGGCGACGTATCAGTCACAACGACTGCTGTATTAATACATGTAGATGTCGTAGATGGATTTTATGGATAACGAATCTATGCACACCTTGTATTTATCAACAGTACGTAAAGTGCATGTGTCATGCAATACAATGTAAGGATACAGTTGGTGACGAGCGTCACAAACAAAGTAAACTCAGTCCTTTTTCCCTGAGTGCTGGCGTTTAGAAGTTCGATACTAATCCGATCACCAACGTCTAACAATTCAAGGTTTTTGGTCTGGTTAACAATTAACCGGAAAAGTGCAGAAAAAATATTTTGCCGTTCGACAAATTGCAGGAAATGATGCTGAGGTTTAATACTGGCGCCACCACTGGTGGTGAGTGTACTGTGTGTACTACGTACGAAATACTGGCGCATTTTTTTTCTACGAAAAATCGATGAGATCGATGCTTGATGCTGCCACTACAGCTATATACGTGAATACTTAAGGTGCTGGGAATATATGTAGCGGAGCTGGTCGAAGTATACTTCGACTCCTGCCATGAATCATAGCAAGGCGTTGTCTCCCTGTTTCAGCGATAGAACCACCTAAACTTCGGTCGAAAAATCCCACCACGCCCAAACATGGTCGTTCGGTACACGGCTCCACACGCTGCCCTGACACAGCTCCAATTACTGCCAATTCATGTCTCGGTACATGAAACCAACAAAGCTTGCGTAAAGCTAGAAATTCAGCACCATCTTCCTCCATTCTAAGAATTCCAAACGCTTTGAGTGCATCACGTTTATAGCAGAGTTCTCCCTCCATCCATTCGTAGCCTCTCAACATCATCATTTTGCTGAGCATTCCCAGCGTCGTATCAACGCTACACGGCGCTATAAAAACATTCCAGTCTACGCCATATCGCCAGCGCGTGTAAGTGATCGCCCTAACGATTCGTACGGACATAATGAATCCAATAAGGGGAAGCACAATTACACCGTGGCCCACTAAACCCCACACATAGTAGGAAACAGCGCGTGCTGTAGACCCCGAATCTTTCAGATCCGAATGACTAAGAGATGTGAGGAAATGGGACTGGCCAATCGCACTTAGAAGTTCCCCAAACAAAGAAGATTCGTAGCTAAACAACAAGCGTTTAATACAGAGTCGAGTACGCTCATTTAACCATCCCATGTTCTCGATCATCTCAAACAGCAGCAGCACCAAGCCAGATAAGTTGTAGCCGAATGAAATGTACTGAAGCCAGGCAAACATTTCATCAGTTGCCACGAGTAAGAACAAGTCGCTCATAATCCCTTCAACCAAGAGGTACAGCAACACAACACGGTGATAATTCGCTGCACCGTGAGCTGAAAGACGCATAGTTTCATATACAAACACTGTAGCTGTATTGAGATCAAGATTTTCACCCAATTCATCACATTTACGCCCAAAACGCTTACAAGAAACGTAACTTCGTCGAAATACGATTGCTCGATACAGGATCCACACTGTCCCCACCGTAGCAAACCAATACGACATTCTATATCCATGACTGCCGCCATCTCGTGCTAATAAAGAACCATTAATATCGAATGTACCAAGTCCAGCAATACGTCCGTAAATCGTACGATCAGTTGTACAGTAGGTTCCTGTGATCTCTTCGTAAAAGGAATAAAAACCAATGGTACCATGGTAGAAATACATTTCAGCAACAAAACTGTTGTTGATACAGCTGGTTGGAGCCTGGGAAGAAGCTTTAGACTTCTCAGTCCCAACCACGTAGTTTCCATGGCAATTATACTGTGGAGAAACGATATGACAGAGTCGCCCTTGTTGTGTGTCGTAGTAGTGTGTAGTTTCAAAATTCCACCAGACTTGGGCCATCTGAAGTCCCAATGCAGGACATAACTCAGTCATATTAACTGTCTTTTGATCAACATCGGGCGGTACTACGAGACTCGTGGTCACTTTGTGCGGTGTCACGAACTTCAGGAAACTTCGAGTTTGAAGAATCAAAGGCGCCAGACCCAGCACAAACCACATCACTAACAGTTTTCGCTCCGCAGTCGCGAATTCATCGTTCCTCCTGATCGCTTGGTTCGTCAAATGACGTGAAGGTCCTTCGTTCACACAATGCACCAGCGCTTGCTTCATCGACAAGTATAGTAGTCGAGTTGCAGGTAATATACATGGAAGAGGTCGGATATTTTTGTTTGGAAACTTTTAACTATTACAACATAAAAATAAACCATATTTATTGTGTCAAAGTACAACAAAGTATATTGGTTTGATGAGATTGTGCAATACCTCACGCGAATAGTTCGTACAGCCCCTCTAGAGCACCGTTGGCTTAGTCGATGAAGAAGTCACAAGTGCGCAGTACTAGCCAAGTATCGGGCGACTCGATGGTCTCGTCTGGTGCGGTTCTGTCAGCACAACACATGCTGCTGACAGCCTGGTTTGTCGTTGGAATGATTCCGCTAATTCTTCAGGCACGAAGTTTCCTGAAATTCGCGACGCCACACAAGATGACGGAGACTCTCGTAGTGCCGTCGGATGCAGTTCAAGAGATGAATGATGTGACAGAGTTATGTCCTGCATTCGGTCTGCAAATGGCTCAGGTTTGGTGGAATGTTGAGACGACACACTACTACAACTTGAATCATGGACGGCTTTGCCACTTTGTTGCACCTCAATACAACTGTCACGGACGATATGTTGTAGGCTCTGAGAGAGTAAAACCGTACCATGCAGCGCCTTCCAGCTGCGCTAATGACAGCTTCTCGCTAGAAATGTTCTTTTACCACGGCAGTATTGGCTTTTACTCGTTCTACGAAGAGGTTGTCGGGACGTACTGCACAATAGACCATACCATGTACGGGGTCATTGACGGCCTCGGTACTTTCGACATCAACGGGTCTCTATTAGCAGAAGATAGAGGTAGCTACGATTATCGTCATTCATACTGGTACGGCACAGTTGGAATGGTGTGGATTATTTACCGAGTACTCGTAATTCGACGGAGTTATATCGCGTGTAAGCGATACGGACGAAGATGCGATCAAATGCACGAAAGTTTACGACGAAGGACAGCCATGGTTTTCGTGCACGAGAATATGCGCCTTTCAGCCCACGGAGCGACGAATTACCACCGGTTAATGCTCCTGTATCTTCTAATTGAAGGCATCATGAGCGACTTATTCCTTCTCGTGGCAACCGACGGAATTTTTGCCTGGTTTCAGTATATCTCGTTCGGCTACAATTTGTCGGGTATGCTGTTGATTCTGTTCGAGATGATTGAGAACATGAAGTGGCTGCGTGAGAGATCCAGACTTTTCATTAAGCGCTTGTTATTTAGCTACGAGTCGTCATTACTTGGTGAACTTTTGAGTGCATTCGGTCAGGCAAGTGTTCTAACGGCATTAAATCACTCGGATTTAAAGCGATCAGGACCAACTGCACGGGCAGTCTCGTATTATGCGTGGGGGTTAGTGGGCCATAGCGTTATTGTACTCTCGCTTATTGGCTGCATAATGTCAGTACGCGTAGTGCGTGCGGTAACTTGTGTGCGGCGGAAACACGGTCAGATATGGTCTATTTTAACAGCTCCGTGCTGTGTAGATTCTACTCTGGGAATACGCAACAAGATGACAATGTTGACAGGTTATTGCTGGATAGAAGGGAGCCTGTGCTACAAACCCGATGCGTTGAAAGCGTTCGGACTTTTGAAAGTAGAGGAGGACGATGGTGCAGAGTTCATGGCTTTACGAAAACTACACTGGTTCAAAGTACCTACAGATGACCTTGTGGTGATCGGATCCGTGACAAAGCAGTATGTACAGACGTGCAGTGAACGACCGTGTACAGGGGTAGTGAGCTTTTTCGATCGGAGTTTAGGAGGTCCGCTTGAAGGAGGGAGTCGTCGTGTTCGGTCAGTCCGCGCGAAGAACAAAATCCTAGTGTTTCCTTCTCAAGATGTTGTTAAAGAATAATATTTTGTTAGTGCTTGTAAGTTATCAGCAAACTGGTACAGTCGGCATCAAGTGTAAAATCTTCACTACTTTGTTTATACAATTTGCGACTATACTAGACATTCGTAGCTACAATACGATGAGGAGCTCTTACCGCAATACACGTTGTACTCGCTCAACCCCGAAGCCTGTCATTGTTCTTCCACGCATATAAGTCCGGATTTTCAAATTGCGTGGTTTGTCCAGCTGCAACAAGCGGGCATCTTCACACTAAAATTTCATTTAATGTTGCCGTTGCATCATCTCCCTCTTGATGGTATATCGGATCCAGACAAGAATCGGAACGTCTTTGCGGGAAATATTTCTTCGTCTGAGCTCCACCCGTGCTGCCTAGTACTTGATCAGGTATTAAAGTCACTGCCCCCTCCCCACCAGCTTTGAGAGCACGTAGACGGGAAGAAGATCCCTTCACAGCAGTATCTCGGAATCTTTGGCAGCGCAGGGGTCCAATCTCACGTTCAAAGCTAAGAGCATCCTATAGATTGGATCGTCAGGCATTGATCCAGGTCTCTCCTCTTTCGTCTTGCCTTTGCTATCGATCTTGGCGCTTTCAAATGCTTCGTAGGATCGTACGGATCGTTTTCCCGTAGCCATGACATCCGTTTCCCGTCGGACACATTGGGGACCCCTTCCGTTATGATAAAGCAGTCTGTATCTTTCCAGTAGCAAGGTCAGATACCAACTATCCGGTCACGACACCACTGCTGCTAGTCCGTTCCTGTTTCAGTCGGAGATGATCTACCAATCGTCCAACACTACGAGACCAGCCGCCACCGTCCACGAAATAGAAAAGCTCCGATCGCGCAAGAGTGTACATCTTGCTGAGGTCAAGGAAATTGTTCTGCACGAGCACTGGGTAGACGCTTTTTCGCGGACTGACAGTCTGGGCTGCCGTTACAATGCGAGTCATCGAAGCAATCAGCTGCTTTCGCACAAGTCTGCTTGCCTTGGCTTCGTCTGATCCCTTTTCTCCCGTAGAAACAGGCACTTCAACAAGTAGAACCACAGCCCGACAAGTGCTCATCTGCTGAACTAGACGAGTTTCATCCAGATCACGACACGGGAATCCAAAACATTCAAGATCTGCCTTCACTCTGACTCGAAGAGGACTCGCAGCACCAAGCGGGGAATAAATGAGCAAAGGCTCCTCACCTGATTTACCAGAAGCGATGGCACCTTCATCATCAGTGCTGGACATGTCTTCACCTTGTTGGATAGCGGCAAGTCTTGCTTTGCGACGACGTCTTCTTCGACGCGGCACAATCGACGCCACGTTCTCGCGCTCCTCCTTATCCAGCTGCCGTCCGTCCTTCATGATTGAAATCATCAGTGGACGCGTTACTTGCCATCTCCTGGCAAACGCAGCATCGTCGATATCGAAAATGACCGTCCTGGGACTCTCCTGACGTCGTGCGATGATGAAGTCGTTGAAAGGGATCCGGTTCTTGTACGGGATAAGTGACTACACTCGGAAATAGTAACGGTGTAAGCACTCAACCAGATCATTAACAACGCGATAGATCCTACCTCCAACGCTGCCATGGACGCAGGATGATCTTCCTCTACAATCAGACCGAGCACTACAAAGAATGACAACAACAAGGTCAGCATAGAATAATAAATCCATCAAACGTACGCGAACACACTGTACCTGGCTTACGAAGTAGCTTCGCGAGTGCAAGCTCTTTCAGACACCATTCAGATTTAGTGTAGCCATCGCATACAATACTCAGCACAAGTGAGCAGTTATGGATACCACGCGCGATCTCCTCTCGCCAGACAGCGCCACCACCGATACCGCTGGGATCCATCGTATCCATCCAGCACGTGAGCTGTTCCTGCGTCTCCAGATGCTCACGGACTTTGGACGCAAATTGCGCATGCGTGTGGGTGTACGATATCATAATCTTGCGAGTCCCGGCCTCTTTCTTGAGCAAAAACTGCAGCTCCGTCGACGTCGTACAGTCCACTGCTCGCTTGCCAGAGTCATTTGTGATCATCATACTGGATCCACACTTGATCAACGACACTGCCGTCTGTCTGTTTTCTCGTTGTAAAGCGATATGGAGCGCAGTATTTCCTCCCGACACTTGAGTCTTAAGACTCGCGCCTGCCGCTACAAGGTTCGAGAAAATCGACGACTCCACGCCTTCAGCTTCAGCAGCAAAGCACACGACAGGGATTCCTTCATCGTCAGTGGCATCAGGATATGCGTTGTACGCCAGCAGTAAAGATACCACCTCGTCGTGGTTGTTTCTGGCCGCCCAATGCAGCGGCGTGCGGCCATCACGGTCTTTCGCGTTGGGATTAGCTCCTTTCTTCAGCAACAGCTTAGCGGCGTTCACCTTGCCCACAACTGCGGCCCAGTGTAGTGGCGTACGACGGTGCACACCTTCAACGCGTTCTCCTAAGGTGTCAACGCGAATGCCACGAGCCAGAAGCCACTTGATCTTCCCAACGTTGTCGGTGGCTGCAGCCTGGTGAAGTGGCGTCAGCGCTACATCACCGCCACACTCCAATAGATAGTCGCTCAGATCTGATCTCAATGTGAAGGTACTCTGCTGCAGCGGCGTTGCGTATGTGCGGATAAGCCCCTCGAGAGATACAGACGCAACTTGGAGGAAGTTCGCGCCGTTTGCTACAAGTAAACGAAGCACTTGTGGGTCGTCTGCTACGAAAATGGGAGGCAGGACGGCTGCTGGATAGTAGAACGAGGCTCGTGGCAATGCGTTCACGTCGGCACCTTTGCTGATCAGCAAACGCACGATGTCAACGTAACCTTCAGCCACAGCACCGTGGAGTGGAGGGAGCAGCACTGAGCATAGAACTGTCTTCAAAGGAGATCGAAGTCCGTCTTGTGTTCGAACCTGCGATAACAGAGACGTGCTGGTTATCTAACTAGGACTAGCATCTGTTATCGATAGTTACGCTTACCAGTATGCGACTGATGATCTTGAACACCAGTCCAACGTTAAAATTCACGCGCACCACTTTGTCCAGTACGTTCACGTCCATTCCATGTTCGAGTAAGAGCTCCACAATCCTGATGTTGCCTCGCTTAACGGCGATGTGCAGTGGGTTCTTCCTTGATTTCGCGAAAGCATAGAACCACAAGACAGGAGGTTTGTACAAATCTTGCAGCCGGTTGATCTTGTACTTGGATTCTGCCTCAGATAGCAGCGTTTCTACCGTGAGGACATCACCACGAGCGACTGCACGATACAGAAGTTTCTTGAATTCCTTCACAAGTCTCGTGCGCTCGCTTCTAATAGGGATCGCCTTCAGAGCTCTGAACCAGTTGCCAAATGCTGAAGTGTGGGAAGAATCGTTGGAACTATCCGCTTGAAGTTTTAAATGGGTCAAAAAGCGACAGAAGACGATGATCTGACGAAGAAGCACCAACCAAAGCACCGTCGCGGAGTAGAACAACACAATTTGTCGTGGTTTCAGCTCGCTATGGCAATCCACAATCACCGGCACGTTCAGCAACTGGTTCACTGCGACGTACATCATGAATCCCAGTTGAATCGTCACGATCATCTCACAGAACAGCAAATACGGCCTTCGAATCATCCTCTTGTCCTTTGCTCGATACAGCGAGAAGAAATCGTTGGGAAATACCACAGGAGCGATCAATAGAATGTTCGGGAGGCCCAAAAAGTGCATCGTCATCAGTAATTTTAGCCAATGTCGGCACTGTCGTCGTGTATCAGCGTCTTCTCCAATCTTACCCTCTGGATCGTACGTGAGCTGCACAATAGCGATAGCAAAGGTATTCAACAGCACCACAAACAACGAACAGGCCACCAACCAGCCTGCAAAGTAGGAATTCCGGATATCTCCGATCTTCCTCCTCGTCTTCTGCCCCAATTTGGCCAGCATCCAGGCATAAGGCACTTGCTTTCTTCTAGTGGGCCCTCCTCTATTACTCTCTTCTCCTCTGCTGCTCGTCATCTCTGGTAATCCAGATCGTTTTGGAGGTCTCAGAACTTCCCTCTTGATCAAACTAATAGAGTCCCTCTCGGCCGTAGAGAGCGGATCCAGACCCGAAGAGGATGGAGCTGACTCATAACCAAGCTGAGAGCGTGTAGACAGCGACATCTGTGAGCTTGGTACGTCCTCCTGGTCCACGACAATGTCTACAGGCTCCTGGTTCTGATTCTGCTCGGATGTATCTGATTCCAGCGCGTCTAGACTCGTCACTTCGTCGCTCTCGCTTGCAGCTAGCATACATGGGTCTCCAGTCTCTGCGAGAGGCCTGCGGGGCTCGTATCCGAGGCTTGAGGAGCGCGGTACCAGTAAGAACCTGGAGTTGTTGGAGCGTTGACGGTTTATGTGCTTGGCTTTGGCGCTTCTTGTGGACTGTTCGACGTCGCTGTCACTGTCGCTGCTGCTGCTCTGCTCCTGATGCACCGGCAGCGTTGACACCGTAGCCCGCAGCTCGGCGGAGGCCATGCGGGCGGGGCTAGACGCCTCCATGCGGCACACCTCAAGAGTGAATGTTCAAATGTCATGTGCGGATGTTTTATTGGATTTTTTTGTTTGTGGGTGTGTTTTTTTAAGCGCGAATTTTTGATTTTGAAAACTCAAATTTCAGTAGATATTTGCAGTAAGTTATTCTTTTGAGCTTATCGAGATCTGCCGCCAATACTTGGAAATACGCACAATACAAAGAAATATTGGTATTGCTCCTCCTCCAAGAAGATATATCTGTATGTCCGCTAGAGGAAACCAATTTAACAATTCTCATTCGTAGATGGTGGATTATTCTTTTGCTTAACAAGAATGGACCCCTTGTTGAAATCACGCGTTCCGATCTCAACAAGTGGGCCACCCAATCTTCGATCGCAAAAGCTTATCACACCGGTACTACGCCGTTGATCACACGGTTCCACTTGGTGATTCGATATGGTTGTAATGACGAACAGGTCGTCTCTTAGAACTCGAAACCAACGAATCTTGCGAAGAACGAGAAACCCCATGCCGTCTTCCTCTTTCACCTTCAATATTCCAAATGATTTCAATGCGCTTGTCGTATAATACAGCTTGCCGTTGTCCCAATGATAGCCACCCAGTAGTGACATTTTATTCCGAAGTTTCAAAATGGTATCAACACAACACGGCGCTGTGATGACTGCAAATGTTCGGTGATTTATCCACACATATCCAAGTGACCACAATGCTCGAGTGGATATAACAAGTGCAATCGTAGTAAGGACAAACACTCCGTGGCCAACCAAACTCCAGGCATAATAGGATACTGCCAAAGCTGTGGATCTAGTTTCCCTCAAATTTGATCGATTCAAAACTGTCAGCGAGTATTGCTGAAGCGCAGCAGTACAAATTTCTCCGACCAGCGCGGTCTCATAGCTGAATAATAACCGTTTGATTGAGACTCGTAGTTTTTCGCTCAAGCATCTCGTGTTTTCGATAATCTCAAATACCAGTACGAGCAACCCAGATAAGTTGTAACCCATCGACACATACTGAACTTTGGTCAAAAATCCGTCATTGGCAATCAGGAGAAACAAGTCTGTCATGATACTTTCAACCAGTAAATAAAACACGACAGCTCGGTGGTAATTAGTGGCGCCATGAGCTGCTAGTCTCAAATTTTCTTGAACAAGCACTAAAGCTTCTTTGCGATTGAGATCTTCATTCATTTCATCGCACATTTGACCTTGTCGTTTGCTTGATATGAAGCTCCTCCGCAAGACTAGTGCGCGATATGCGATCCAAATCGCCCCGCCAAAGCTGTACCAAAGTGAATATCTGTACTGGCTACGACCTCTATCTTCAGCCAATAATTGTCCATTGATGTCATACGTACCAAGCCCCTGGCCAACAATGTACGCCGTTTTATCCTTAGGACAATAGCTACCCGTTTGTTCCTCGTAAAACGAATAATACCCGATACTCCCGTGGTAAAAATACTGTGAATACTTGAGGCTGCTGTTAGCACAACTCGTAGGTGTCATGTAATATGGATCAACACTCTTATTTCCAATGAGAAATGTGCCGTGGACGTTGTACTGGGGGATAACAAAATGGCAGAGTCGGCCTTGTTCAGTGGTGAAGTAGTGTGTAGGCTGGATGTTGAACCAGGATCCTGCCAACAACATACCTTCGACAGGGCAAAAATCTGCTAGATTCTCACTCTCCTTCTCCAAGTCTGTCGGTATCACAAGGTTTTGTGTAATCTTGTGCGGTGTTGCAAATTTCAGGTAACTTCGTAGCAGCAAAATGAACGGAAGCACTCCAGCAACGATCCACGCTAGGAGTAGTTTGCGCTGTGCTGTCATGTAGTGATCTGAACGTGTTGTTCGCGAAACATGGGGCTGAAATTTGATATCGCAATGCACTTTAGTCTTCCTCATTCAAGCCTCCTCGTGATCGCCTGCAGACAAGTGATCCCGTTTCGTTATATTTTTGCAAAATAGATAACGGATAGTATATCACTGTGCAGGTCTAGAATTCTGATAAATATTCCCGTGTAAACATGAGTTTTTTTTTTTCACTTAAACCCCTTAAAAGTTATTTATTGGCGTTACCTCTCTTCTAACGTGAATGTACAGGGGGCGGCGACTACCAGATCCGTCAAGCGTACCTCCCAATCTTCGATTAAAAAATGCAACTTCACTAGTGCATGGACGCTCTTCGCAGGGTTCCACACCCTGACCTGAAATGGTGCCAATCACAAATAAATTGCCCCTCTTTGTTCCTAGCCAATACTGCTTCTGCAAGACGAGATACTCTATACCGTCTTTCTCCTCGAGCTGTAACAACCCAAATGCTTTCAACGCACTTGCTCCATAGTACAACTTGCCATTGTCATAGCGATACCCTCCCAGCGAAGTCATCTTGTTACGCAGCTTCAAAACCGAGTCTACACAACACGGTTCGGTAAAAATTGCCCGTACATGGTGCTGATGTCTAGACCAGGCATATCCAATCGCCCAAAGCGTGCGGACGGATAACACGAAGCTTGTAAGAGCGAGAACGAAGACTCCGTGACCTACCAAGCTCCAGAAGTAGTAGGACACTGCGAGCGCTGTTGATTTGGATTTATCGAAAATATTCGCTTGGTTCAACGCTGTGATCATTTGCTCTTGAAGTGCGGCACTCAGTAGCTCCCCAAGAAACGCTGTCTCGTAGCTGAACCATAGTCGTTTGAAAAATAGTCGGTATTTTTCACGCAAGCAGTTGCTGGCTTCAACGATCTCATAGATCAGCAAGAGGAACCCCGACAAATTGTAGCCCAGGGAGACGTACTGAATCTTCGCCAAGATACCTTCATTCGCAATGAGAAGAAATAAATCCGTCATAATTCCTTCAACCAGCAAGTAAACCAACGCGAATCTGTGGTAGATCGTAGCACCGTGAGCGGAAAGTCGCAAATTCTCTTGAACAAAAATGACGGCTTCTTTTCGATTAAGGTTTTCACCCGCTTCATCGCATCTCCGGCCATAGCGTTTACAAGAAATAAAACTTCGCCGTAACACAAGCGCTCGATACGTGACCCATATCGAACCAACAAGGCCGTAATAAAACGAATGTCAATAGCCAGAGTTGCCCCGGTCTTTAGCGAGGAATGATCCGTTAATATCAAACGAACCCAGGCCATGACCGTAAATGTACACAATGTTGTCCTTTGCGCAGTAGGTTCCAGTCTGCTCCTCGTAGAAGGAATAGTAGCCAAAACTTCCATGATAAAAGTACTGATCAAACGCGTAGCTATCGTCCGCACAATTCGATGGTGTCGTATCGTATGGATCAACTTTCGTCGGTCCAATTAAATAGTTCCCATGTGTGTTGTACTGAGGAGCGACGAAATGACAGATACGGTTGCCTCTGACTATATAATAATGCGTTGGTTCAACGTTCCACCACACACCAGACAAGAACAGTGCACGCACAGGACAAAGTTCCTCGAGATTCGTTGTCTCCTCTGGAATTCCAGAAGGTACGATTAAAGTCTGAGTTATCTTGTGTGGCGTCACGAATTTCAAATAGCTGCGCATCTGGAGAACAAACGGAGCGATCCCCGCAAGCAGCCAAACTAGCAATAACTTCCTCTGTGCTGTGAAATACCTAGTATGACCTGTTGACATGACATGAGGCAGCGCTCCACGATCATCACAGTATACTCGCGCTTGCTTCATTTGTTGATATTCTCCAGATAGTCCACTATCTAGAAATGAACAAGCTTAGTCTAGGAACATGAAACGGACACCGTCGCGCTGTGGCGGACGATCTAATAAAAAGGTTACAGCACAGATAAATTTTTGAACACTATGATCAAGATGGTGGAAGAACGTTTATTAGAGGGCTTATCTTGCCTTTTATGCAAACCAAACTCGGACTTCGAACTACCTCGACATCACCACCTAAACTCTGTCCCCAAAAGCTTACTATTCCGGTGCCTAGGTGCTCGTTGCAAGGTTTCACACGATCGTCCGATACGGTACCAATTACAACCAGGTCGTTTCTAGGTACAGTAAACCAGTGCAGTTTGCGCAGCACGAGACATTCGGTGCCGTCCTCTTCCTCCATCTTCAAAAGACCGAAAGATCTCAGTGCATCTGGCTTGTAGTACAACTTGCCATCATGCCAACGATATCCTCCCAGCATTGTCATTTTGTTGCGTTTGCCTAGCGCTGTGTCAACACAACACGATGCCGTGAAAACTGACCACGTTTGATGCCTCCACCACACGTATATCATAGCCCACACAGCACGGATAATGATGATGAAGCCGATTACTGCAAGTACAAAGATACAGTGACCAACAATACTCCAGACATAGTGCGAGACGACAAGGTTGACATTGTTCGACTTCTTAAAAGCTCTTGATCCGTTTAGTTGACTTAGAAATGGCTGTTGAAGAGCTGCTCCCACGATCTCACCAAGTAACGAAGACTCATAGCAGAACAACAGGCGTTTAATGAACACTCTAGTCCTTTCGTGGAGCCAATTCGTACTCTCGATTGTCTCGAATGTCACTAAAAGCATCCCCGATAGGTTATACCCAAGCGAAATATACTGGACTTTAGACAGTAAACCATTGTTTGCAATCAAAAGAAACAAGTCGCCCATGAGTCCCTCAATTAAGAGATAAAGCAGTGCTATTCGATGCCATTTCGTCGCTCCGTGGGCTGTTAAACGGAGTTGCTCGTGAACAAACACCACAGCTTCTTTTCGTCGAAGCCTTACGCTCATATTACTGCATCGTCGACCGTATCTCTTGCATATAATAAAGCTTCGACGCAACACAAGACCTCGATATACCACCCAGAGAGCGCCTGTTATGCCGTACCAATAGGATTTTCGGTAGCTTGTGCTCCCAGTATCTTCAACCAGACTCGGGCCATTGATGTCGTACGTACCAAACCTACGAGAAACTATGTACCCAGTTTTGTCGTTCGCACAATAAGTTCCGGTTGGTTCCTCGTAAAAGGAAAAGTACCCAAAGCTGCCGTGGTAAATGTACAGCTCGAAGGGATAGCTGTCGTCGTAGCAGCTACTTGGTGTGGTATCGTACGGTTTAACCCTTTCGCTTCCAATGAGGTGATTCCCGTGGATATTATACTGCGGGATGACAAAGTGACAGAGACGTCCGTGTCTGGTGTTATAGTAATGTGTAACTTGAATGTTCCACCACACTTGGCCAAAAAGGTAACCCTCAACAGGACACAGTTCTGTTGAATTGACTGTTTCCTTTTCTACTCCAGGGGGTACAACCAGTGTCTCCGAGATTTTATGTGGCGTCACGAAGTTGAGGTAGCTGCGGATCATTAGAGCGTACGGTATCAAACCAATTACAATCCACGCTCCCAACAGCATTCGGTCTGGGGTCAACAGCTTCTCTATTCTGCCCATTGGCCGCTGTGATCCATGCTCAAGACAACGCTCTCGGTCCTGCACCTGGTTTTGCTTCCTCATAGATAAATGAAACTCGTTTGATCGAAACGGATGGCGCGTCGTAAGATAAATTTGGAGACTTACCCCATAACTCCACAACACATTTACAAATACTTCGCTAACAATTAAGCTTGAGTCACGATGGCGGTAGTATGCTAAGTGCCTTTGGGCTATCCGATACTTTGTTTTTTTCGAGGACGAGAAGCGAGCGGCGAACTCCAATTGGATTGGGAGCAGGTCCTCCTATGTCATGTCCGAAGAAGCTGATGATACCCGCACAGAGTTTCTCTGTACATGGTTCCATTCCTTCACCAGCCAACGTTCCAATCACATACAAGCTGTCAGCCGGAACTTCGACCCAATGTAGTTTCCTTAGAACTGCAAACTCAGATCCGTCTTCTTTCTCCATTTTCAACAGTCCAAACGCCTTCAACGTGTCAACCTTGTAGTACAGTTTATCGTTGTGCCAATGATACCCACCCACTAACGTCATCTTGTTCCGCAACGCTAATGTAGTGTCGACGCAACATGGAGCGAAGAAGATACTTAACGTGCGATGTTTCCAACACACATATATAACTGCCCAACAAGCTCGAACTGATATGATGAACGCAACGAGACCAAGTACGATGATACCGTGTCCTACTAAACTCCAGACATAATAGGACACGGTTACCGCCGTCACATTTGAATCCTTCAAACTTGATCGATTAATCCCTGTAATGTAGTGATGAAGTCCCACAACACTGAGTAGTTCTCCGATCATTGACGCCTCGTAGCAGAATATTAGCCGTTTAATAAACACTCGCCACTTCTCATGTAGCCACTTCATGTTCTCAATCATCTCAAACACTAGCAATAAGACACCAGAGAGATTGTATCCTAGCGAGACGTACTGGATTTTTACGAGTATTCCATCTTGAGCGATCAACATGAATAAATCGCTCATCAAGCCTTCGACCAGTAAATAGAGCATGACTGCACGATGCCAGTTCGTTGCTCCATGAGCCGTCAATCGCATGTTTTCCTGCACATATACCACTGCTATCTTTCGATTCACTCGCTCCTGAGTAAAGTCGCATCTTCTGGCATAGCGCTTGCACGAGATATAACATCTTCTCATTTGTATAGCGCGATACAAGAGCCACACGCCACAGAATATACTATACCAATATGACTTTCGATAGCTGTCGTCTCCAGTGTCATGGATCAAGCTCGGGCCATTAATGTCATACGTTCCGAGCCCACGAACTCGAACATACGCGGTCTTGTCCTTGTCGCAGTAAGTTCCTTCGGCTTCCTCATAAAACGCAAAGTATCCGATGCTGCCATGGTAGAAATAATATTCCAGGGGATAGCTGTCGTCTGCGCAGCTTGTTGGAGTTGTAGACGAAGGATCAGTTTTCGCAGGTCCTAATAGATAATTCCCGTGGATATTGTACTGAGGAACCACAAAGTGACAGAGCCGCCCATACTCAATTTCGTGGTAATAACCTGCTTCGATATTCCAGCGCACTTGAGCAATGTACAATTCCTTAACCGGACAGAGTTCAGATAGCCTTGCTGTCTCGCCGTCGACACTCGAAGGCCCCACTAGAATTTCCGTGATCTTGTGCGGTGTCATGAACTTGAGATAGCTCCGTATTTGCAGTAACAACGGCATCATTCCCACGCAAAACCAAGCTGCTGTCAGATAGCGCTGAGCCCTATTTCTAGTAGCTCTACGCGCTGGTTGCACCTGCGGTGCATTGATGATGCTGTCCACCCGACTCGACTTCATTTTGGCGAGTTATAGCGCAGCAGTGGTGAGAGAACCGAGAATTAATACCGATGTCTCCGTTTCGCAATGATTCCGTAACAACAACTCTGGCATGCATGCACCCCCAAGTCCAGCTAATGATAGTATTGTCGGCTCGTACGATCCACATCTGTAATAGTGTCGTAACCGACCTTGGCCTTAGCTTCAAAATTAACAGCAACCACGACCACTTCGATAGGGCACGACTTCTAGGTCGGCTTTATTTTAACATCCAGCGTTATGCATGCAGAGCTTGTGAAATTTTATCCACACGATAGCGGGCAAACTTCTGCCTGTTTCTATCCAAGTTTCTGTTTTTGGAGTGCTCGATCCACCAGTAAATTCTCGATCATCTCGTTGCTCATCGAGATATTCGCCGATGTTGCACTCAGCACAAATTCCGTTAAAGCACTCGTCCTTGCATCTGCCCGCAATTTCCTATTCGCCAAGTGCGGTGTGATAATATAGCACGTCATGACGCGCGTGGCAGCTTCATTACTATTCGGCGTTGAGTCCGTAATATGCGGCTTGATCAAAACGTAACCCTTCTCCAAATAATGGACTCCAGTAGCAGGTTTCTTCTCGAATTCCAGTGGCTTAATATGAGCATGCCAGACGATCACAATGCGGCCGTCTTCCACATGACGCTTTAAGATCTGCTGGACGTAGAACGTCGCTGTCGTCCGTGTTTTAACATCCTTCATCTCCAGTCCAAACTTCTCCACAATCGTATTATTCGGTCCATTCTCGTGAGCACAGTGCCCCTTATAATTGTGCCAGCGTCTCCACCATGCATCACCAGTGGACGTCATATCGAACGGCATGATCTTGTTGTCGAACAGCTCCATATACTTGCCATTGACACTATCTCGAACCACGGGCTCCCGTGTCGGCAGATGAGTCCGTGCAGGGTCATGAGCTTCAAATACTTCGTCCACCTGTTGGTACGACGTATCTACACCCTTAGAAAGATCTTCAAATATCTTTTGATCTGCGTCAGTGAAATAACCTTGCGGGACCTCAATGCGACTCGTGTGCTTGCTGATCTCTGAGTATGTCGTGTCTTGTAGCGCTAGTCTCTTCTGTAGCAGCCTTTCGATGCTTTTAGCTACCTGGGCTTGACTTTTATACATCATTCTTAAGTGGATGTTCTCCCTCTCGACGCGCAGTCGTCTCTCTAATTGATGAGCACAAATCTGCTCCCAAACCGCGGACATGCCGCTGTTCGAGCTCACAGGCCGCAGCAAAGCAGCTACTCGCGGTCTTTTTACACTTGTAGAGCGTTTATCATCGCCTTGTATGCTCTGCAACTGTTCGAGTGTCAGCTCCAGGTCCTTCACTTCTTTTCTCAAGCACGCGAGCTCGAATCTGCGCTCGTTACGGGCCTTATTGGGGTCGTAGTTGAGTTTCTTTTTCTTCTTTGCGCTCTTCAATTGTTTGGAGATTGAAGCTGGTACAATGGTGGTCTCTTGGACGGGTAAAGCTGCGCTCTCCAACTGCATAGCATCAGCTGGTTGAGGTAAAGGCGACGACGCGGTGAAAGCTCCGAGGTCGTCGTCCAACGCCTCTAAGAGCTGCGCTGGATCAGCGGCGGTGGACGGTTGTGTAGTCGCAGACGGTGTAGACGCAGTGGTCGAGCTATTGGAGCTTTCGCTGGCGTCCATGGACTCGTCCAGGAAGGCCAGCGCCGCCGCCAGCGAGATGTTGCATTCATGCTCTAAGAACGACATTTTTGGTTGTGACGATTGTAGCGCATTTTTGCTACTTAAAATTCTCTGGATATTTATATCCAGAGTCTTGGTGGCTTCGGAAACCCTCGGAAATCCTGTATCATATTATATTTGGTTACTTTTGTAATAACTCAATACCTTGAATTGACAAAAGAAGAGCTGAAGCAACGAAATACTTTATAACCTTTTAAGATCCGATCCAAAAGCTGGTGAATGTTGACCCAGTCGGACAAGAACGACATTCCCGCAACCTCACCGATTGTGTACTTCACAAAAATAAGTGAATGTTGACCCAGTCGGACAAGAACGACATTCCCG
>NW_008649026.1:416371-447936 GCF_000247585.1 Phytophthora nicotianae INRA-310 | reverse complement strand
GCTATCAAACGTGGCGACTATGACGCAGCTATCGCCATGCTGAGTAGTGTTCCCGTGGCTTCTCCAGCGTTCACGAAGGCGCAAATGGTCAAAGCCGACATCTATCTGCAGTATCGCAAGGACAAGCACTTGTATGCACGCTGCTACCAGGAGCTTGTGGCGATCAATCCGTGTCACGCAACACACGTGAGCTTGGCTGAGGCGTATCTACGTATTCAAATGCTGGATGAAGCGGTGCAGTCTTTCGAGCGTGCGAAGGCACTAAGTCCTGGAGACCCGACAACCATTCGCTTCAGGACACAATAAAAATAAGTTGATTGACTGGTAGAAATTTACTGATTTGGGTACCTGAAGTTGATATTCTTGGCTATTTCACTGGTAGAAATTGTTGCCTTCGTCAGCAGATCCGACAATGCAAAAAAGGGTGGGTCATCATTTTTATACTTACTCTTTGTATTGATCTCCCAAGCGTCGCACCTGCTATTGCTAAACAGTACAAAATGTATTTTTATGATAGCGAAAGGGTTAAGGATATAATCTTCTGCCTCATCTCATGCATTACTTTTTCGCAAAGACTCCTCTAGTAGACTTAAAAAAAACTTTTAAAAATAGTTTTTAGAAAGCACATTTTTAATGTTGCTTTTTTATCATTTTTTTATTTTAGCGCAACAAATATCCAGAGCTTCCCGGGCAACGCACGGCATTAGTGTTAAAATTATAATCGGAACGAGTAAAATAACTAAAATAGACTGGATTATGACGATAGTTTTGGAGAAAATTCGAGCTGAAAAAAAAACAACGTTCTCCACTTTCCCGCGTTGTGTTTTTTTAACTGCGGGAATGTATTTCAATCTGCGATATGTGACTCGTATAAGTATACACAAGATAGTTTTAAGAACTGGTTAAGTACCCACCAAACTGGCGAGACTCACTTAAGTTGACTCGTAGCTGTAGGTAGATTTAGACCCTCGAACAGTAATTGGTGAAGAATTTATGTCTTCTTACTATTGCACTTAACCAGGCGAAAACAAGGGACTTGCTTGGTGTTTTACGCTGGCGAATACCCAGCGTGAAGCTGGATATATTCGTCACAACAGGTGGGGCATTCGGTTTCGGGGAATAATAATACTCTGTATAGAATAACTTGGTGTTCACAATGGGGTTGAACACTGTTCACTGTCGTCAAGATGGTCGAGTGGTATCTGTAGAAGGAGTCATGACGGCTCGGAGGGTGTTGCTGGCTGCGTGGTTCGTAGTAGGGATGGTGCCGTTTGCGCTTCAGACCCGGAGCTTTATGAAGTTTGCGACGCCACACAAGATCACGGAGACGCTGGTAGTGCCGCCTGGAATTATCGCGGAGACGGCGAATATGACGGAGTTTTGCGTGGCTAAAGGGATGCAGATGGCTCAGATTTGGTGGAACATCGACATCACGCACTATTATCGTGTTAACCACGAAATACTCTGTCATTATGTGGTGCCCCAATATAATGTGCATGGCAACTACTTGATCAGTACAACGAAGACTAAACCATTCCACACAGCTCCAACTCACTGTGCAGACGGGAGTTATCCCGTCGAATTGTACTTTTACCATGGCAGCATCGGCTTTTATTCATTCTATGAAGAAGTCGTTGGCACTTATTGTTCAAAAGATGGTACTGTTTACGGTCTTGTGAAAGGGCTTGGAACGTTCGACATGAATGGCTCTAGTTTAGCACAAGACACAGGAAGTACCGACTACAGATGGTCTTACTGGTATAGTACTGTAGGAATGGTGTGGCTATTGTATCGAGCTCTTGTGCTACGAAGAAGTTACATCACATGCAAGCGATACGGTCGAAGATGCGATCAGATGCAAGAGCGATTACGACGCAAGCCAGCTACCATTTTCGTACATGAAAACTTGCGTCTGTCAGCCCACGGAGCGAATAATTTTCAACGAGTTCTGCTCTTGTACATGCTTGTCGAAGGGCTTATGAGCGATCTGTTTCTGCTCGTCGCTACGGAAGGGGTCTTCGCTTGGGTTCAGTATATTTCGCTGGGTTATAATTTGTCCGGCGTGCTTCTGTTGTCCTTTGAGCTAGTGGAGAAGCTGGGGTGCATACGGGAGCGTACACGACTATTTATTAAGCGGTTGTTATTCAGCTACGAGTCTTCGTTATTAGGAGAATTGCTTAGCGCGATGTGTCTGCCTTATTATCTTACGTCACTCAATCGGTCCGATCTCAAGCACTCGGGACCTACTGCTAATGCAGTGTCTTATTACGTTTGGAGTTTAGTGGGGCATGGTTTTTTTGTACTTGTTCTCATCGGATTCGTCATGTCGGTTCGAGTGTTGCGTGCAGTTAGTTATGTTCGCTGGAGGTATGGCCATGCGTGGGCTACCTTCACGGCACCTTGTTCCGTCGACAATACACTCGGGATGCGTAATAAAATGATGATGCTTGGGGGCTACTGCTGGGAAGATGGTATGCTGCTCTATAAACGAGAGGCCTTGAAGGCTTTCGGTCTCCTGACACTGAATGAAGACGATGGCGGAGAGTTTTTGGTACTACGCAAACTAAACTGGTGCACAGTACCATCTGAAGATTTGTGTGTGATTGGGATTGTGTCCGGACAGTTTGTTGAGCCATGCAATGAGCGTTTGTGTACGTCAGGTTTAGTGAGCTTTGTTGACCGGAGTTTGGGAGGTAGTTGCGGCCAGGGTAACCGTTCTCCACGTTTTATCCGGGTAAAGAGTAAAATCCAGACATCGACGCAGTCGCTTAGCGTCTTGCATACAACTGAGATTTCACTCCCTCGAAAGCAATTAAAGCGATAAAGTGTTTGCTAAGCAACTTGTGCGTCCAGCTCATTGAGTTGGATATCTAGATTTCAGGCACTAGAAAGCCAATGATCAAATGAAAATTTTTGTTTTAGATAGCGAATAGTAGCTTTTATCGTTTAGTAACGATCTGGAAATACTAGAAATTCTCAAGCCTTTTGAAAGTCTATTTGAGCCAACTTAGTCCTTTAATAATATCTGTGCTCTCTTCAATAAATGCTCATATGAAAACCATGGCTCCGCTGGGGAGGGTACTCCAGAAGTGTCCATGAATCCTCTCACAGTAGAGCTCCCGAAAAGCCATTCTCAGATTGATACTTTTCTGGATGTCGAGAGTTTAAAACTAAAATCTTTAAAAAAATACTCGATTACTGTTATGGGTAATCTCGCCTAGTTGCAACGGGAAACGATGTTTTTTTTGCTCTAAAGTTCAAACATAGCGAAGCAGTAAACTCATGACAAAAACTGTTCTGGGCGTCGACCCCCCCCCTGATATGAATGTAGTGCATCTCTAGATGATAGAGACAGTGGTCACTCAGGCCTGAACAAGCCAGCCACTTCTAAGTTTGAAAAGTTTTAAAAAGCAGGCTTGTTCTACTAGAGAGCCACACAGCGATATATATAATGAAATTACGGTAACACAATTAGCGGGCGCTTATATCTCGCTACAGGAGGCTGTACTTACCACAGTCTTTCAATAAAGACGTATAAAACTCAAAATAATGACCGTGCTCTTAGGACACTCACACGTGGTCGGTCAATCGCTCTATCCATTGTCTCTAGCTGCATGACCATCAGAGCATCTCCTGCGCCTGCTACGCAGCCGCAACATCTGCTCCTACTACTGACTTTTAGCAAAGAAGTCCTGCACATTGATCTTCTAGTTGGACGACAATCTTGATCTGGTATCCGATTGTGATTGGTGTTGGTATTTCAATCGACTCCATCGAATCATACGAACTGCTCGCAGAGAGAAGAAACCGGTTTGTACCGAGAATACCGACGCCAACGGAATGACTTACAGGCCACATGAAAGTTCTGTCGGGTTTTCTGTAGTGTGATGGAAGGTCGTTCAAAATACCCAAACCCAATTTTTTTTTTTCTTCCAAAACCCCGATTTGCGAACCTGAATGCCATAGCCTGCCATGCCTCTCTCCGAGTCGTCTCACGACGCGTTTCTCCAATCTATTGACGACACTATCGGAGACTTAGGTTGGGAGCTGATCGCTACTGTTCCCAGCAATACACTGGCCGTCAGTCACGAGACTCACAGACCGAAGAAGCGCAACTACGACCCGAACAAGGCTCGCTCTGCGCAGTTGCGCGAGCTGCAACGACTGCGTGTAGAGGCCACAGACCTCGAGTTTAAACTGCAACAGCTACAAGCTCGCTATAATCGCTCCCTGCCACTTC
This sequence comes from Phytophthora nicotianae INRA-310, assembly GCF_000247585.1. NCBI lineage: Eukaryota > Oomycota > Peronosporomycetes > Peronosporales > Peronosporaceae > Phytophthora > Phytophthora nicotianae. The sequence continues at coordinate 443,696 of NW_008649026.1, read as the reverse complement.
ACGCACAGGATGAAGACGATGACTTTCCAGCGGTATGGGAGGAAATTTGTGTTCGACAATTGGAACGCCGACTAAAGGCGGAACAGGAGAATGACAGACTCAAAACGAAGTACGAAACGGAGATGAAAATGGTCAGGAACATCGAGAAACTCCTATTCAAACGATGGTCACTACAGAATTCCGCGTCGGAGAGTGGTAAAAGTGTTAGAAGAGTCGAGATCCCGACAGAATTCATCAAACATCTCGCCGATCGGATTTTCGCCGAACTGGCCAGTGGTACCGAAGTCTCGTACCATGAGGTGGAGCAGGTTCTAGAGACCAACTACCCTTTTCCATTGAATATCGAGACCCACGAGCCTCTACTGCGTGAAGGTACAAGCATGGAACTGTTTGATAGGAGAGTATTACCATTCAATTTGCACGCTACTGGTGAGGCGTGGTGGAGACGCTGGCAGCACTATAGAGGCCAGAGTTCTAGTGAGACTGTGGACGGTGTGGTCAAAGAGAGGTGCGGCATCGAGATGGGTGATGTGAAGACGGACAAGACTGCGACGTTGTACGTACAACAGGTCCTGCGACGGCACATGGAAGACCGTCGCGTGGTGATTGTCTGGCAGGCGTATTTCGAGCCATTTACATTTGACGAGAAACGAGTTCGTGGCGTACAATTCTTGCTTAAGGGCTATGTGTTGATGAAGCCTGTTGAGAGTGATGAAATGGCCACACGTGTAATGACATGTTACAAACTCACTCCATACTTTTCAGAACCGAAGATGCGGAAGAATGCCATGATATCTGCTTTGACCAAGTTCGTGGTGAGTGCCACATCGGCGAACATTTCAACCAGCAATGAAGCGATGGAGAATCTGCTAGTGGACGAAGCACTGCAAAAGTGCCGCTGAACTTGACAAAACAACAAGTTGATGGTTATGAATGTACATATTGACAATGTATATACACGAACACTACTTCATCTACTTCTTCTGGTGGTTGACGAAGCGCAGAGCGAGTAGTGCGGCGAAACGCAGCGCCAGGATCATAATAGTGTTGATGAGCATGTAATAGTTAACGTCGTCGTGTCGGATATCAAACACGCTGTCGAGATATGTTCGGATGGGAATTCTTCCCATAGCGTGCGGTGCGTTTTCCAGGATCTGACAGCCTCTCGGGAACTGCGTCATGTCCAGCGAAACACCCGTTTCCAGTGACTGGATCACTTGAGTGTAGTCATCATCGGGACAATTACCAAACAGCAACGCAGTGAAGAGCATGAGTGAGTAGCGTTGGGGAGTGATAGCAAAAAGCCACTTGTAGCCTTGCGGTATGGCACTAGCCGGCGGATTGAAGCCCATAAAGAGAACGAAAATGGAGTTGAAGAGTACACTCAGCAACGCTGCAACCTCCATACTCGGCATAGCGAACGACAGTAGTTGACCCAGGTAGATCTGGCACAGGACGTGTAGAGTCAAGTTTAACCAGTAGAACGCGAGGTCTCCGACGTCGGTAAAGCCTGCGAGTGGCAAGCAGATAACAGTGAAGAGCAGACTTGACACGAGTACGTACGGGATCTCAACCAGCGCAAAACCCAGAAGATACCAGAAAGAATTATACGTCTGCGAGGCACGTTCGCGGTAGAATGACGCAAGTTGCTCCGATGCCACTGGTACAGCGCTGTTTAGTGACACGATGCCAAGGAATGCTGTGGTACAGAAGATCATCCCGAGTCCACTGTTAACCTCCTGGTACGTCGTGTAGTCGGCGCCAACAAATACCAGTCCGACGAGAAGTCCCATGACAGTGTACACCACGATACGTGTCCAATTGTACGTCGGTACTCGCCAGTACATGCGGAAAAAACGTTGAGTAACCATGTAGAACTGTGTCAAGTTGCTGGCTGCGCATTTGTTGGTGAAGGAGAGTTCATCCTGACCAGGTACCGGCACAGTCACACTTTCTTTACTCAAGTTGTCGGTCAGCGAAGTCTTGAGTTTGCTATCGTTGAATATCTGGACAAAATCCACATCAATGTCCACTGAGTGGTCAACACCAGCGCCGATGACTTCCAACATCCAAGTAGCTGGATTATATCCGTCTGAAATCTTGGGTACTTGCGGGATACCCTCGAAGTAGTCGATGAGGTTACGACAACGACCACCGAGATCGCCGAAGAAGACGGTCTCCCCACCTTTTCTAAGTAACAGTAGACAGTCGAAGAGCATGAAGACATCAGTGGACGGCTGGTGGATCGTACACAAGATGGTCCGACCGGTGTTCGCCACCTTTCGTATTCCCTCCATAATAACCATTGCAGCTCGAGCGTCCAATCCGCTAGTAGGTTCGTCCAGGAAGAGTACACTCGACTGAGCTGCGAGTTCCAGCCCAATAGTTAATCGCTTCAGTTGCTCCACTGAACACCCTCGTACACATTGATCGGCAATCGAGTCCAACTCGAGAAGTTCCAGACACTCCGTCACCGACTCGTACTTCTTTTCGTACGATACATCGCTGCCTTGACGCAAGAATGCACTGAATGCCAAAGCCTCCAGAATAGTAGCCGAGTCTGTGTGGACATCGATCTGCTCGCAGTAGCCTGTGCAGCGTCGGATGGTCAAGTCAGTGGCCTGGAAGCCATTCAATAAGATCTGACCTCGTACTTTTCCTCCAGCTTTCCGACCAGCAATCACGTTCATTAGAGTCGTCTTACCAGCTCCAGCACCCATGAGTGCTGTCATTTTACCAGGAAGCGCGTAACCCGAGATGCCCTTAAGCAGATCAATGGATTCGCTCTTGTTTCTCGGGTTGGGGACAGTGTACCACAAGTCTTTGAACGCTAGCGTGACTGGCACGAAGTTCTTCTCTCGAGTCGACATTGACAAAGATATCTCTCCAAGTATTTTACCGTCTTCAGCCTTGGGAGTTGTGAGTTCAACGTAGTCAGTTGTAAGCTTTTTCTTCGGTGCAACGAGGTTCTTCGGCGTCTCAAAGCGGTTATATTCCAGTGCTCGATACGCAAGAAACATGAAGAGGAAATAAATGACGAGGTTGAAGATCACCCCGTAAATTATCCAGGATCTCTCCGTCTGGATATCGTAGAGATTCAGGTAATATTCGCCCATATTCATCCCGTATTCAGTGCAATAATCAGTGCCATTTACAGTAACCACACACTGGTTGAACTCATCATGACGATACTGACAAACTGCAAGATTGCGGAGTCCCCACGAGATCGGATCGATCCAATAGATCCAGATAAACCAGTCGGGAATCTTCGTTCGTGTAACCACGAAACCTGAAAACAAAATCGAAATTACTAGCGAGACCATCGCAAGTGGCTTGGCAACGTGGACATCCACCGTGATACAGGAGACGTAGAAGAAGAAGGCGGAGAAGGCCAAATTGGTCAAGAACAGCAGCACCTCGAACAGAATGTACGCTCCAGCAGTCTGCACGAAGCCACACAGCCAGTACACCAATGTTCCGAATACCAGACTCTCCGCCAGCGTAATAGAGATCTGACTCACACTCATGGAGACCACGTAACTCGCGGTACGGTAGAAATTGGCGCGTCGTTGCTTGTAAAATACATCACGAGCAGCGAAATATAGCGGTAGCATGGGCGTCTGAGCTAGAGCGAGGTACATGGTGGAGAAGAAGAGGATGCCCATAACCATCTGAGCATCTTCAAAGTTGAACTGGTAGAAGACACTCGCGTATAGTAGACCCATCAGTATGAGCAGTACAGCCTTACCACGAAGAAATGCCTTGTTCCGGACTGTCACCAGTAGCTGACGCCGCATGAGTGTCAAGGTACCTACCCAGAAAGTCTGGTGGAATTCTGGCAGGAGTTTTAAACACGTTTCCATCTCTCGAAGTCTCACTGGAGATAGAGGAGAGTACAGCTCTGTTAGCGTCGCGATACGAATCCCTGAGCGTGCAAACGCTTCTGCAAACTCGATGGGTTCCTGTGGATGAGTCTTACCGCGCAGATCGACTTGGTATTTGCATTGCTCATCAGTGCAGAGATCCACGAGAAAGTCGGCGATGTCACGACGTGGAGGACACACAAACCCAAGAGCTTTGAAGTATTCAGTAACTTGTCCACGTGGACCGTGATAGAGCACTTCGCCATCGTTCAGAAGGAGGACGTTGTCGAATAGATCGAAAACTTCAGGTGATGGTTGAAGTAGAGAAATGACGATTGTCTTGTGGTATTTCTTGGCGATGTTGCGTTGCGTGTTGATGATGTCGAATGTAGCGGCACTGCCCAAGCCAGTACTGAACTCGTCCATCATACACACAACCTTGTTGCCAAACTCCATCTCACCCGTTGTGAGGCGCTTCTTCTCGCCTCCAGAGATGCCTCGTACCATGCTGTCACCCACAATTGTATCCTGACAAGCCTGGAGGCCAAGCTGTTGGATGACGATGTGGGGATAGTTAGTGGCGATGGCTTGAGCTACGTGAGCAGCGTGGTTATCTTCTGTTCCAGTGCAGACACGATGGTCACCGCTGAAAGCGTGAGCAAACTCGAGTGTCTCGCGTACGGAGAGCGTGGGGAAGTGCTGGTCCGTCTGACCGACGTACGAGACGAGCTGCGGTAAGCGATTTAAAACATCTTCACGTGGCGTGCCGTTGTAGGTGATATCGCCCTGTAACACCACGTTCTTGGCCATGGGGAACCGCCCACTCAGTACTTTCATGAGTGCCGACTTGCCCGATCCTGGTTGTCCAAGCACGAGTGTCATGGTTCCTGGTTTGAAGACGCCGCTGATGTTTTTCAGGATCTCACGACGTGCCGTCGTCTTCTTGGAGCAGCATCCGCCATAGCGATGCTTGACGTAGTTCGTGGTCGTCGGAAGTTCCGCATTCTCGTCTACATCAACTTCCACCATGTCGACTCCTAGCGTGAGGTTCTTGAAGCGAATCTCGACTTGCAATGATGTGGGTTCGTCTTGGACTGAAAGAGGTGGCATCCTCGTTGTTGTTGATGATTCGTGATGAGGAGCTTCACTGACAAGGTTATTTGGGAAATGAAACTGGTAGAGCTGGCAGAATTGCAACAAGCTCATCAGACTGACAAGTGTAATAGTGAAGAAGTTGCAGAGCGACACGTTCGGGATATCCACAGATCGAGAGCCACAAGCGCTGCGAGGGCTTCGCAGCAGGAAGTGTAACTATTGAGCTGGTCAGGCAAGCGTACCCATTCGCGCCGTCACATTGTCGATTGACGCGATGGACTACTCGACTCGCCTCCTCCGTTTTCGCGTTTAAGGTGTCAACGACGTTTGACTCATCGCGCGAGTAGTAATTGTACCACAAGTAACAGAAGTGGTACGCAGAAAGATGGCCAGAGGTCAAGTTGTCGGTACAATTCTTAGTTTGTCAACGGTTCTAGACCACGTGCTTGTAATCTAGAGTCATTCTACTGCTAGATTTTACTTGCAACTCGACAACGCGAGGGAGAACGGAGGTAAACCACAGTGCGTGAAAATATACTTTCAACGTAAATTCCATACTTCACTTGTTGGTACATGTACGACTCTGTAGAGCTTGTTCGAGGAGTAGATCCTCTACCGTATCGTTCTGGGCCTTCATATGGAAGAACAGAGCGCCCACCAGGAAATCAACCAGAGCTGCAATCCTAGGGTCCTTCTCAAGTGTTGAATCCAAGAAGTACGGAGTGATGACGTAACAGCTCGACATGCACGAAGCGAGCTCGTCTTCATTAGTCGTAGTGTCCTCAGCCTCCGGTTTAATGATCATGTGACATTGCTCCAGGAAATAAATGCCTCCGACTTGTTCATTGTCGTATATGAACGGCTCCAGATAAGCGTTCCAGACGAACACGATTTGGTCGTCTTCAATATCCCGCCTTAGGATCTGCTGCCCGTAAGATAAGACAGACGTATTGGTCTTGAAGTCACTCATTTCCAATCCAAAGCTCTCTACGACAACGTCGCCAGGGGTCTCCTTATGACCCTTGTAGTTGTGCCAGTCTCGCCACCAAGCCTCACTAATGTTGTGCATACTGAAAGGAAGAATCCTTCTATCGAAGAGTGTTCTCTCTTCGCCCTTCAGTCCTCCACGTAGCAATGGCATTCGTGACGCCATACTAGTAGGAACAGTAGTATTTGCACCAAGTACGGATTCGTTTAAAAGGTAGCAGATCTCGATACCTGCTGAGAGCTCTTCAAAAAGAGCTGCGGCCATGCGCTGGATGTATCCAGGTGGCAGATTCGTGCGTCGAATGAGTTTCGTGACATTGGACTGCATCGCATTCCGCTGAATGTTTCGTTTGTATAGCAGTTTCTCGACCTTCTTGACGACTTGTATTTCCTCGTTGTATTGGTTCTTAAGGCGAATATTTTCTCGTTCAGCCTTCAGTCGTCGACAGAGTTGGTTTTTACAGATATCTTCCCACACAGCGGGGACATCACTTATTTCTCTGTGGTTGGCGAATTCATTGGCCTTGTTCGAATTAGCGGGAAGCCTGCGCCGACGTTCCTGCCACTGTTTCAGTGTCAACTCCAAGTCTTCCACTTCCTTTCGTAGTTGTTCCACCTGGAAGCGGCGCTCTTCACGAGCTTTATTCGGCCTCAGCTGCTTCCTTCGCTTCCTCTTCGTCTCCCCAAACACCGTATTGGGATCTAGGACTGCAGGAGATAGAGATGGTAGACCAAGGCCTTCGAAATCTCCGTCCAGCGCTTCTAGAAGCAAATTCGGGTCGAATTCATCGTCACCCAAAGCTGAAATTATTCCTGAATCGCCAGTGCCATCCGACAAGGCATGAGGCGCTGCTGCCGTCAACTTGTTATCGTGCATGTGTGGTCCTTGCCTGATTATGTCGACTGAATACTGGGAAAATATATGTGTAGAAAACACCACTAATAATATGTTTACGATGAAAAAATGTTCGCAAAAAAATACAATAAAGATCCATGATTTTATTTATTTATTTTTGACAACGTAAGCTTTCTAGCCAAAGTTGAGTTTCTCAAGCGCTTGATCTAGTAGCAGATTCTCGACATATTCGCTACGCGACTTTATAGTCGCAAAAATGGAGCTCACGAAAAAATCGACTAGCGCCCTTGCCTTTACATCCTTTCGCAACTCCGGGGTCAAAAAGTAAGGTGTGATCGTGTAGCAGGTTGTCAGACTCGATAACGACTCGTCTGTGCCATTCGTTGGGTGAAAATTTTCAGGCTTGATGAACACGAAGCATTGCTCCAGAAAGTAGATGCCGCTGACTCGTTCATTTTCAAAGACAAAAGGTTCCATGTAAGCATTCCAGACGTACATGACGCGATTGTCTTGAATGTTTCGCCGCAAAACCTGCTGTCCGTACGATGATGCAGTAATATTCGCGTTGAAATCACTCATTTCCAACCCAAACGTCTCGACGATGGTGTCACCCACGCTCTCCTGTACGCTTCGTCCCCGATGATCATGCCAAGCTTGCCACCAGGCCTCACCAGCTGCATGCTGGCTAAACGACAAAGCTTTTCTGTCAAAGAGTTTCTCCGCTTTCCCTTCCACGCCACCACGTAGTAGTGGTCGCTGAACTGTCGTAAAGGAACTGCTCGCTTTCAGCAGACCAGTCACCTCTTGGTACATGGTCTCAACACCAGCGGCGAGCTCGTCAAATATGAATGCGGCCATGCGTTCAATATACCCGGGAGGAAGATTAGTGCGTCGCGTATGTTTGTTAGCTTCAGGCCCTGTCTCCTTCGGCATTCGCCGCTTGTACAACAGCTTCTGAACGCTCTTGACAAGCTCTTTCTCCCGCTCAAGCTCTTGCTTCAGTCGAACGTTTTCGCGTTCTGCTGTTAACCGTTGACGCAATTGGCGAGCACAGATATCCTGCCACACAGCCGGCACTCCATGGTGTTGCTCTGAGTCCTGGCTTGAATGTTCAGTAGTCTTGTGTTGTTTGCCTCGCATTTTCTGAAGCTGGTTGAGCGTAAATTCCAGTTTTTCCACCTCGTCACGGAGCTGAATCAAGACGAAGCGACGCTCATCTCGAGCCTTGTTCTTGTTGCGCTTCTTCGTTTTCGTTGTTATGTGTTGCACTTGTTCTCTACAAGTCCTGCCAGTTGCTCCATTTGAATTGCACGACCTGGCAGCGGTTCGGTCAGGTATATGCGAACTCTCGTCTTCAGCGTCATTGCCCATGGGTTCTAAGATCAGGTCGGGGTCCCATGCAATACTGTCCACTGCTGGGAGAGGCTCTACACTGCTACCAGAATGGTCCACTGCATCGCCGAGGAAGTCGAACATCTCCTCAAGCGGGGACTCGTGCGCCATTATTTCAACTGTACACTTGTTTATGATTGGTGGATTTTGATATTTGGTGTACAGAACACATTTTCGATCACCGAAGTGGCTACATACATTTTACAGGTTCGTGTGGTGTTTGTGCAGTGCCTGATCCAGTAGCAGATTCTCAACTGACTCGTTGCGTCTTCTGATATTGGCAGATAGCGCACTGACCAAGAAATCGAGTAGTGTGGTAGTATTGGGATCGTTCTTCAGCTCTGGATCCAAGAAATGCGGCGTGATGACATAGCACGTTGATATGCTGGTGAAGCATTCATGTTTCTTGTCATCTTCTGAATTTGAGTCGGGATCAACTGGCTTGATAAGCACATGACTTTGCTCGAGCAAGTAGACTCCACTAACGGGCTGGTTCTCGAATACGAACGGCTCTATATATGCGTTCCAAACGAACACGATGCGGTTCTCCTCGACGTGTCGGCGTAAAATTTGCTGGCCGTAGGATGTAGCAGAAGCGTTGGTCTTGAGGTCAGTCATCTCCAGTCCAAAGCTCTCAGTGACCACATTAGTCGTCGGGTCTGGCATCTTCTGGCCTCTGTAACTATGCCAGTGTTTCCACCATGCATCGCCCGTCTCCGACAGTGTAAAAGGCACCACTCGTTTGTCGAACAGCCTGCGATACATTCCCTTCATGCCGCCACGTAGCAACGGTTGGTGCGTCACCACATTCTTCGGAACTGGACCATCGCCTGCAATAATTTCTTCTACTTCACGATAAGAAACCTCGACGCTAGCAGAAAGCTCGTCAAAGATAAAGGCTGCGACTCGTTTGATGTATTCCGCAGGAAGGTTTGTGCGTCGCGTGTGTTTGCTCGCTCCAGGATGTGCCTTGCCAGTGAGAGCCATGCGTTTGAACAGCATATTCTCGATGCTTTTGACTACCCTTTTCTCTTCTTCCCAGCGTTTCTTCAGCTTGGCATTCTCTTGTTCCGCTTTCAGTCGTCTATTTAGCTGTCGAGTGCAAATGTCTTGCCAAACTGCTGGAATTCCACTTGCGTCCTCCTCTTCACACTGACTGTCTCGTGTAGATCCACTATGATCCTGCTGGCTTCGAATCTCCTTGAGTTGTTGCAACGTGAGCTCCATGTCTTCCACTTCTCTCCGCAGGCGCACCACCTCGTAGCGACGTTCGTCACGAGCTCTATTCGAGTTCAGCTGCTTCTTTCTCTTCCTTTTCGGTTTGACCTGTTTCTTGACGCTTTGTGCAGTCTGAGTTGATGTATTTTCTGATTGTGGCTGAGCCTCAGCAACGGAATCACTGGAAGGCGTCGACTCAATGCGAAACTCTCCGATATCGTTGTCGATCGACGCTAGAAGCTCCTCCGGGTCCCATGCATCAGCACCAAACAACGGTAAGCCTTCAACACTGCTGTCTACAGCAATATCAGGCTGTTGCAGCTCCTCATCCAGGAATGCCAGTGTCTCCTCTAGTGACGCAGAGTTCATGTTCCGCAACAGTGTACGAGTCACACAGCGTGACGTACAGTCTCGGTGGTCGATAATTGTGTGATCTTACACGAATATAATGAGCCAATCAGTGGCCGCCAAACTTAGAACACGCTGGGAGGCATGGCGTTGGAGCTAGAGGAGGCGCTGGCCTTGCTGGATGAGGCTCCGGCGGCTTCAAATGAGCTACAATTACCCCAATTCCCTTCGTCTATTGCAGACTCATCATCGGATTTCTATTGGAGCCTTCTGGATGACAACGGAGACTGTGGGGTTGCAGAAACGTCCCATTCAGAAGCTACCACAGTCAATACGTTGGCCAACAAGAAGAAGAGGAAGAAACTCAACCCGAACAAAGCTCGAGATGAACGTCGCTTCCAACTGATTGAACTGAAGGAGCAAGTAGCAGAGTTGGAGCTCACTCTACAACGACTACAGACCGTCCGTAACAAGAGACCGAAAAGTTTCGAGCATCCGAGTCATACCAGTGGAGTTCCCCCTGTGTGGCAGGAGATATGTTCACGACAGCTTGTTAGGAGATTGGAGGCCGAGAAGGAGAATATGAAACTGAAGAAGCAGTACGAAAAGGAGAAACAACTCGTCAAGAGCTTGGAAAAGATGCTCTACAAACGACATGCTACGTCGAATGACACGGAGCCTCAATTTACGAAACAGACACGACGAACAGATATTCCTGCTGGATACATTGAACGCATGGCAGCAATGATCTTCAAGGATCTCGCAGCTGGAGTGAAGGTGTGCTATAGCAGATTGGAGAGTGTTTTCGAGACCACACGCCCCGTTCCGATGGATTTAGTGAGGCACAGCGGGTTACTTGATGAAACAAAGAAGCTGAAGGGCACAGAGAAGAAGTTTTACGACAGAAGGACCATGCCGTTTGACATGCGTACGACTGGAGATGCTTGGTGGGAGAACTGGCACAACTACAGAGGTCAACGCTTCCAAGATATCGCAGCTAACGAGATCACGGAGAGCTTTGGACTCGAGATGAGCGACTTTAAGACCAACATCTCTGCAACAGCTTATGCTCAGCAGATCTCACACCGGCATATTGAAGATAAGCGCATTGTGTTTGTGTGGGATTCATATGTGGAACCCTTTGGATTTGCCAACGAACGCGTCTGTGGAGTCTACCTCCTTGAGCAAAATTACGTGCTGATCGAGCCTGAATCTTGGAGCTCTGAACGGGTTTGTGGGAGAAGCAATGGCTATGCTACGCGAGTGTCGACTTGCTATGTGATCACACCCTACTTTTTGGATCCGAAGCTGAAAGAAGACGCAAAAACGATGGCAGTGATTAACTTTCTGGTGAGCTCGCTGTCCACCAACATCATGGCGCTTAGCGAGATGGTAGAGACACTGCTGCTGGACCAGGTACTGCAGCAATGCGGCGATAAATAAATGATCTCATGTTTGTAGCTCGAGAACTTCACGTAATCTAAAGAGCATACGCAATGGTTGACCGGATCACCGCAACTTGAAGCGGAGGGTGTTTTATCTACGTTGCCGCAGACTTTGGTCCAACAGCATGTCCTCAATTTTCTCGTTGCGCATCATGATGTTGGAAGACAGCGAGCTGGCTACAAAATCGGTCAAAGCAGTAATTTTGGGGTCTTCTTTCAACTTCGGATCTAAAAAGTGGGGCGAGATGATCTCGCAGGTCGACATTCGAGTTGGGACTGCACCTTCAGAGGAGGAGTATTGGTCGTCAGGTTTGATAATCACATGGCTTTGCTCTAGGAAATAGACGCCACTAACGCGCTCGTTTTCGAACATGAATGGCTCGATATACGCGTTCCAGACAATTACTGTTCGGTGGTCTTCAACATGTCGATGTAAGATCTGCTGCACGTAGAACGTGGCCGTTGTGTTCGCCATCACGTCAGTGAATTCCAATCCAAAACTTTCTGCGACCACGTTGCCTGCTTCACAGCTTTGACCTCTGTAATTATGCCAGTGTTTCCACCATGCATCGCCAGTTGCACGCATATCGAACGGCAAGATATGGTGGTCGAACACTTCCATGCGCATACCATTCATGGCATCACGTAGTAGCGGTTTCTGCGTCACTTTATGCGTCGGCACAGGGCTGTTAATCTCAATAACGACTTCTGCGATCCGATAGGAATTCTCGACGCCAGTCGACAGCTCGTCAAAGATCATTGCTGCCATCTGCTTCAGACTCCCAGTAGGGATATCGATACGTCTTGTACGAGTATTTTCTCCCAGATACATGATATCCCGTTGGGATGGGTGCCGGTACAGCAACTTCCTCAGACCTTTGACGACTTCCATCTCCCTTTCACAACTCTTCTTTAAATGTATGTTTTCCCGTTCAGCTCTGAGTCGTTGTTCCAGCTGACGAATACAAAACTCCTTCCACACCGCAGACATACCGGTGGACTTGGTATGATTCGATCGGTATTTCTTATGTTGAGCGCCTGTAGGCTTCTTCTTGATTCGGATTATTTGCAACTGCTTGAGCTTCATCTCGAGCTCTTTGACTTCGTCCCGTAGTTCGATTAGCTGGAAGCGACGTTCATTTCTTGCCTTGTTCGGATCGTAGTTGAGCTTCTTTTTCTTTCGTTGTGGTGGCGCTGACTCTTCGATCAAAGTATTCTCCACATTTGGCGCGTTTACCCATTGGAATGGGGTTATAGGTAGCAATTCTGGACCATAGCCTCCTCCGAAATCGCTATCCATTGCGCTTAGAAGAACCTCAGGGTCCCACTCCTCGCCGCCCAGTGAAGACAAATATCCTGTTGCACCATCACCGTTTGTATCATCTAGCTGAAACGTTCCATTAACGAAGGCTGCATCAAGCGAGTCGGAGCTCTCCATCGATACGTGTGGTAGTTCAAGGTATAGCGTCCGTCCTGCAGCTTTTATTATTGGTGTGGCTTATTATTATTGATGTGGCTTACACATATTATGTGGACTACATTACTTGACTTGAACAATGCAAAAAGCGAACATCCCCGATATTCTCAGACGCTTACCGAGCACCTTCGCGTTAGACTGTGGCCTTTTAGAGCTTGTTATGCTCTGCAAGATCGAAGTTGTGTTTATTCATATTTAGTGTCATTCAGCCCTCAATAGGAAGCCCTGCATATTTTAACTTTACTAACATGATTTTTTTCTTCTTATAAACGAGCCCAGAATGGTCATACTATTTTAAATTACAGCGTCTTGCTTGAATCGCACGGTCCAGTAGCAAGGTTTCAATCGTTTTAGTCCGTTCCGTATAGTACGGAGACATCGAATTCATGAGAACGCTTGTCAAAGCGGAAATCTTGGGGTCGTTTGTTAACTTCGCGTCCAAAAAGTGGGGGGTAACAACTTCTTGGCATGATACCTGCGTAAGAGTTTCGTTCCGTTCACGGCCTTGAGGTTTGATGATCGCGTTACTATTCTCTATATAGTAGGCGCCACGGACCCGCTTGCCTTTGAATGAGATGGGCTCAATGTACGCGTTCCAAACGAAGACGACACGATTGTCTTCCGCGTATCGGCGTAAGACCTGCTGTGCGTAAAATGTGGCGGAAATGTTAGCCGCCACATCGTAAATTTCTAACCCAAAACTTTCTGCAACCATGTCTGCGGTGTCCTGTACGGTTCGACCACTGTAAGTGTGCCAGTCTTCCCACCACGCATCGCTGATTTCAACCACACCAAAGGGTAATATACTACAATCGAAAACCTCTCTGGGTCTGCCCTTCACGCCATCGGTGAGTAGCGGTGTCTGTGACGCTGAATCTGCGAGACCCGAGCGGCTTTTCGATTGCTTCACGTTACAATAGGAAGCCTCGACTCCAGCTGCAAGCTCGTCAAAGATCCTTGCTACCATGTCGTTCATGTATCCGTTAGGAATTTCAATTCGTCTGGTTCTAATACGAGTTTCGGAGCTTGTCATATGCCACAGGGCTGGTCGCGTTTTGAGCAGGTTTTTCACGCTGTTTACGACGCGTATCACCTTCTCACAGTTCCTCCTCAGCACAACATTCTCCCGTTCAGTTCTCAGTCGCCGCTTGATCTGATGAGCGCAAATCTCTTTCCACAATGATGCTTCTCCCATTCCGTGGCTTGAAGTAGCTGCGTTGTTATTGGTCTTCCGTCGGCTTTGAATGGTTTGAAACCGCTTCCGAATAAACTCGAGCTCCTCTACTTCGTTTTTTAGTATTCTCACTTCAGCGCGAAGATCCTCACGAGCCTTGTTCGGGTTAAACCCTTTTTTCTTCGTCCTCTTCTTTACTTGTTTCTTAGAAGCGTTAGGAGCTTCCTGAACTGCTGATTCGTCGTCATCCAGCGTTTCGAGGAACTGGAAGTGGTCTGCCCACTCGCCACTTTCATGTAAGAAGTAATATCCAGCACCGTATTCGCTTGCCTCGAAGTTGTCGTATTGCTGTAGCCCATTCAGGAACGCCAATGCAGCGCTGAACTCCTCCTCCATGCCATTACCGTACCGGAAAATATGAGGCTTTTGATTGGTTGAGGATAAAAAACGTAATTAAAAAAGTTTTGCTGCAATCTTAAATCTTATTTTGTATGCTTCTATTGCGAGGTAAACCGCGAGATTTCTCAACCTGAGGTTTCAGGATTACAAACTCGTTGACTACATGTAAATCAAACGATTTTCTGGGGCTATCGGTAGCGCTGCAATCTTCTTCTTCTTGTTGGCATTTTATTTCGTTCCCAACTACTTCAAAAATGTTCTCTCTAATGAACATTTCGCTAGATTACATGCAGTTCAGCGAAATCGTCGGCTATATCGACTGGTATCGTGGACTTAACCGCAGAGATAATCGAGTTATGGATGTTGACAAACTGATTGTATCGGGGACTACGTTTTGATCACGGACACAATAAGCAAGACTCTGCGTACAAAGCGTTTGCAACATCAAGCGCGCGCTTTTCATGGTGTCGCTGACGCTTGCACAGTCACTTTGCAAGAGAACCTCACTACCGTTGGAAAGTTGATGGCGAATTCTTCGCAGCACCTCGCCTCGATATTCAGTGTTGGTCATAATCGCGTCTACAGGCAAGTTCAGCAGTTGAAACCTGCTATCAAACTCACCTTCAGAAACGCCAGCAGATACCTTTTCTTCGTTATTTTCTTCGTTGGCGATGTCTTGTTGGGGTTCCATCGCCGATGAATGTTGCTTTTTTGTTTTTGTTTGCCGGTCACGTTCCCGCCATTGTGCTCCTCTCCGCTGCTCCAATATTATATCTCGTTTTCGAATTGCATTGGAAGCATCGCGAGCCTCTTCTCTTCGAGCTCGAGCTCGATACGCATGCTTCACTTGACCGGCTGTTTTGGGTAGTTTTTCTTTTTGCTGACGATTGTGCCGATCATAGCAGTCCCGGGTAGAGTTAGACGTACTGCGCCATGTACCTGTCTGTTCACATTCATACGACAACGCTCCAGGTGGCGTAGCAAACAGCGATCGCATACTGCCAGAGCGTCCTATACGATCGTCTTCACTTAGCTCATCAGTAGCAACGGAACAAGAATTATCTGGCGGCGCTTGTATGGCATGCCACCCTTTTACAAGACGCTTCTTCTCGCGGCGGGGTAAATGATGAACCTGAAGTTCTTCCTGCATTCCTGAAAAATAAAAGTGTCAGTCGCGACAAAATTGAAGAAGTTATTAATACAATTTTAGGCACACCGCGATCTTAGCCAAGATTTCATGAAGCGACGTACATTTCCGACTGCCACCCCTGTTGATCCTCGACGAAGTCGACTAGGATCTTCAACGCGACTTAGCACTCGCACCCAGACCACTCGAAACCCAGTAAAGAAGACAACTAAGAAGCGTCCGTCGAGAGATGTTGCTTCATCCATCTTGGGTTTAAAGAAAACCGAACCATCTTCACACAGCAGAACAAACTGGAGCAGTGATGAAAGTAACGCACTCGACCACATAGCAGAGTGCCAATGTCTTCGTGAGCAATTGGAGAGAGTACTGATAGATCACCAGAGACAAGAAGAAGAAATTGTAGCCCTGCGAGCACTTGCGAAGTCCTTGGCAGAAGAAGTGGAGGCCATTCATCAGCGACAACAACTTCGAAGTTCTATGTGTAGCAGTGACAACATAGTACACAGGGAAGATCAGCACTTTGATATCTTCAAGTTGAATGTTCAGGTGGAAGAGCTTCAGGGAGAAAATACGGAGCTGCGCCGTCAACTTGCGCACTCTACAGAGGAGCTCAAATCGTCTCGTGCGTGTATAGCAGAGAAACTACCAGTTTACAAACTCGCTGCAGTCAAGGCGAATGCAGAACTACGTTGTGTGAAAAGCCAACTGCAGAAAGAGCGAGCCCACTCGGATCTTCTCCAGAAACAACTAGTGCGGTGCAAGGCAAGACAAGACGATGTTCCTGTTCGAGTAGCACTAGTGCGTGGCAATAATCAGGAAGAGGATGATGAAGATCCGCAAGAGAGTGAGGTCGTCCGGCGTGAGCGAGAAGAATTCCTTCGACAATGTATGTGTCGTCAAGACAGTAGAGCATCAATCTCACCAGAACGAAAGCAAAGCAAAAAGAAACCTAGCGAAGCAGACGACTCCGAGTTCTCAGTGGAGCTCGACAAGCCAAACAACGAATATCTACAGGATTAAGATGCTGCATTAAAACGGAAGAAACTAACATCTAATTGTCTGGTTTCATTTAACTTGATATCTTGCCGACACTGGAAGTTTATCCTTTATACAATACCTTCACTGGTGCTTGAGTGAGCAACATCTTCCTCATCATCAATCAGTAGAGATTGGGTCCCAGCAGCAGCAGAGGCAAAACCATAAGACCCACCACCGGCAGCTCCCGTCTCGTAAATTTTCTTCTTACGGGATATGAGCACGCGGAATCGTTCCAGTCCTTGTTGCACCAATCTTTCACCTTCAGCAATAGAAGCAGCATGCGTCGAATCACCAGGAATTATCTGCTCGTATTGCTCAATTCCAAGACGACGCATGACTCGAGCGTATCCGTTGGTTAGTGTAAACACTGCCAACGCGATCATCGCGAGTGGTGCGTATACAGCGAAGCCTCTTCCAAAGACATGAACGACACGAGTGTTCGCCAAAAGGGCATTAAAAGCAGTCCCCTCTGCCAGCCCTCCACCACGGAGTAGGAGCAAAGCGTTCTGTCCCAACGCAAACTGCAGACGACACTGATAAATCGAAGTCTTTAGGAGACAGAGCTCAGTCGAGTTGCCGTGTGCACGTAGCACGTATTTACCAGGCAATCGAAGGGTGAAGAGGCTCCTGTAGCAACAAAGGGCCAAATACACGAGCACCAACGCCGATATGAGCTCCGTCGCACTGCGTAGACTGCTGCTGGTCTCCATAGCCTCAACAGCGATCATGAAGCGGAATAGAGATAGCGATGATCTACGCCATCCCATTGTAAGCTCGCCCCAAACCACACAAAGAGATAGAAACCCCGTAACCACAGCACATACAATTGCTACAGGAGACGTGACCCACTGACGAAGTTGGTGTCGCATGTTCAGGAAAATGTTGTGCAGACGGTTAAGTGCTGACGTCTCCGGGTATAAGCTACCTGCGGGTAATGCACGCTGTGCACTGCGATCCTGCAATATATCGACGTTGATACAGAGCTCCAAGAAGGCTTGATCACATCGACGTAGTTCCAGTTGTGCGATACGCACACGACGATGCAGCTCAATCGTTTCTGTAAGAGTTGGAGCCTTACGAGATGCTCGACCGATGTTACTGACTCCGCGCTTCATTTTGCTGTCAGAGAATGAGACTGATTTTGAGCCTCGTTTGGTATCGTTAGAGGTGTCAAGTCTTCTAAAAGCAGGTTTACTTTTCTCGATCGCAGCTACGACTTGTAGGAGACAAGTCTTGACGTACTGCATCTCGCTGGTAAGGATGATTGCATCGCTCTCGGCCTGCACCATGCGCTGATAGGCATCGTGAACATCAGCTACCACATCGTCGTACTCAAACCTCGCCTCCATCCGTTCATTCTGTAATTGTACGGCTTCAAAGTGCAGTATCTGAAGCTGTGCTCCATCCAGTCGTCGAATCCAGAATCCTCTTGGGATCTCCACGAGACCGTACCCCAATAGTGCGATGACCCACAGCAGTCCGTACGTGTTACTGGCTGCCATAGCAAGTCCCAGGACTCCATACAGCGATAAATGGTCGACTAAGATCAAGTATAGAGCCACGATAAACAACCCACCAGCCAACACTGTCCAATGGAAGACCAAGTGCCTAAAAGAACTCAGTATCCGCTTGTCGAGCTCAAACTCGCCGTTTTGACGGAATTCCACCAAGAATGGAAGTCCTACCCAGCTCATGAGGAACGTGGCCCAGTACAGCAGTCTCCAGACGGCTAGATACTCTCTAAAACTAGCTTTCTCTTCTGCTACATTGCCGGCTGATTGAGAACTCGCGACTAGACCATTGGTGGCCAGATCCATTGGCAGCAAGATCAGACCCAGGAACCCCAACACCCAAGTTGAGAACACGGCAGCATGAACCACTGTGGGCACTTTGGCGTCTTTGTAGTGGGTCAATAACCACCACGTGAAGCCCAGAAGCCCGCACATCGCTAGAAGCGTCGCCAGGAGAGCCATGCTGCGACTTGTGTGTCAAATGGTTGGATTCAAATCTATGCGTCTCTTGGATTTTCAAGGATCTTCAGGTGATCGTATCTATTGTACTTAGAATAGTGAAAGTAAAATAATTTTCCGTTCAAATGCACTATTCCACTGCTTAGCTCTATTTCTATTTCTAACTTTACTTGATTCGAGTCCTAACAGTTTACGAGCATAAAGGAAATGAACCTCAGTCCAGGTGGCCATCTCGCTGGTAGCTGCCGCCTCTTGGGCGTTGCGCTCGTGGTGGACGACATCAGCAAGGGCTGCAACCTAGCCTTCCGATACCCCGCTCCTTCCAGCGAGAATGGCTCTAGTTTTCACACGCTTCCTGCCCCCCTCTTAGCGAAGCTCTTCCGGCCCAAGAACGCACTATGCAACGCCAGCTTCGAGCTTGTAGTAGACGATCTGCGTTTCGTTAGCCACCCAGTGCTTGTGTCGCGTCGATTACCGGCAACGGCACCTGCGGATGGCCCCAGTGGTGGCTCTACGACGACAAACGGCTCAACATCGGCCACAGGAGCATCCTCTACAGTTGTAGAGCAATCATCAAACAGCTCCACCGGTGCAACGGGGAACGAGACGACTATGTTCAACATCATTTTCGCACTGGAAGACCGTCCTCCACAAGTATCAAGACCTGCTGACGCTATGGATGGGACTATTGACACGCATTTGCTTCCTTTACAACAGGCAGATGAGGAGGAACTTTTAGCCAGAAGACGGAGCAGCGCTCAAGCTTTCCACACTGTAGCGGCGCAGTTGGCCAATGGACTTTTACACGAGGAACTTCGCGTGGGTTTTGTGTCAAAAGAAGTGAGGGAGTTGCTACAATTAAGGGACGAATTAGCTCAAAGTGAACGCAATGCAGGGAGCAACAATAATGGAATTCCAGGTGTCACCAGTGGGAACAGTGTAAGTGCAGCGGTGGCAGCCGGTGCGACGAGTGGCAGTAGCCTCACAAGTAATACGGGAGGAAATACTGCCACCAGTGGGTCGAGCTTAATGCACCATCATCACCACAGGAAGGACGGGGAGAACGGATCGTCGACAGTGGAGGTGGATCCGCAGACTTTAATTGATGTTTCGTTAGGGAAAAGTGTACTGGCCAATGACTTGAAGCGAGTTTTCCATGGACTGGAAGAATCTGGAGCCGCTCATGTCGTACTGAATGGATGGGTGAAGCTGTCGCTAACTCTAACGGACGCTGTTACGGTGAAGATGGCAAGCTTACGACCATACCACACGCTTCTGTTACTGGCCGATAAAGAGGATATCCTTAGCAAACTACCTGTAGACCATGCGCGACAACTGCGTGATCTGGTTGATGCTGTGAATCCTCTCAAGAGCTTCCAAGATATTGCACTTGAGACTGGTGTGCCTATTCACCAGGTTTTTCGACTAGCAGCACATCTCGTTTATTGGGGTTTCGGGCGTATTGTGGATGCTATCACCCTGTACAATATTTATCAAGTCAATGCGAAGGCAGATCTACACGTTACGTCACCTCTTGCGTTGGAGTTTAGACGCAAATTTGCTCCTTATGAGTTGGGTGAAGTGTTGTCGACCTTCTCGGGTTCTCGACGTATTGGAGAGTACATGAAGACCTTGTCGACGGCGAAGAAGACCGAGTACATCCACATGCTCATCTGGCTGCTACAACAGCGTTTCATTGTACAGCTTCACCGCTACATCTATTTTATGATCCCGTCCGATGGAGACTATGCTGCAGAGCTCGGTAATGGTGCATCATCAGTGGGGAGCTCTTCTCCTGCTTTATTGGCGTCTAGTTTCCGTCGGCAACGAGTCAATAGTAGCGCGACCAACACCAGTGCGCCTGGTAGTTTGCCTATAGCTCAGACTCCGCCAATGAACCCAGCAGCCATGGCGCCGTCCCCTGTGCCAGCACCGCTGGATGAGAATCCTGCTGCAGACTCACGTGTACCTATGGCGCAAGTGATGAGTGTGGCTAGTCAGCTATTGTTCACAGATCAAGAGCGTGCGTATCTGGCCAAGATTGCCAAACCCAACCCAGTCTTTACGCTTTTTAAGAGGTTATGCGTCTACTTCCATGGAGAGCATCATATCGAAGAGATCATGTGGCGAGAGAACCTTTCACGTGGCGAACTTCGCACAGTCATGAGCACATATCAGGATATCATTGTGTGTTGTCTGCACGAATGATTAGCTCAGCGTAATGTCGCGTTCTGATACAAGAAAAAAAAATTCTGACCAACTTTACAGTTAATACGTTCGGGATTAGGGACAAACCAAGAAGCAAGCCGGCTACAGCTACGAAGTTTGTTGGTATGCAACTTTTCTATTCCTTTCTGTGTCTGACGCATCCCAGTTAATGCAACTTCTTGCAACTTTCAACGCATTCGAGAGTCGCCGGGTCGTACTGCCTACTGAACTGATACAAGTTGTCATACAACACACGAGTCCATCGCAACCTGGGGCTGCCAACCGCAAGGAAAGTGGGTTTAACGACGTGTGTTACAAGCCTTAACCTAGCTAGAGTTGATAGCTAGTACTTGACCTCTCATTCGGCCACAGCAGCTGAGGTGCAGAAGTCCTGCAAATATTATGGTGTTGAGTTGGGTGTACAAGACGTCTTCGAAAATCATTTCACGCAGAGGCAACAGCAGTTTTAGACGAGGAATCCACTGCTGCTTTTCGCTCCTTCAAAAGATCCACAACCTCCAATATCGTCTTGCGATAGGCTTCTTGCTCCAGCAAAATCCCGCTGACGTGGCCCGTCTTGATGGTTCTGAAATGTGCTGGTCTCCACTGCTCACGCATACGCTGAAAACACATCATCGTAAGAACATTATAAGAACAACTCAGTACGGAACGTAAGTGTGAACAAGAGCATACTAACCTGCCACTGAGGTTCAGTGAAGCCAATATACTCGTCTTCAGTCCCATACACGAAGACAACAGCATCCGATCGTCGTGGAGGCAGAAAATTGTCGATGTCTGTGATCGAGAGGAAGAGCCTCATGCGTTTCTTGGCTTCTTGGACTGGATCAAGCTCCAGTTCAGAATGCTCTTTCTCGGCGTCGGCTACAGCATCGACCAGCTTTTCATAAGTTTCAACTACTGCGTGTCCGGTTAGCATTTTATCCAGCATCTGTAGTTCGTGTTGTTTGTAAAGCGATCGCCAGTTGCAGGATCCAGAGAGTAGCCCGTCTGCGAAGACAGGGACAGCAGAAGGTGGTGCCAACCAGGCCGTTGCTCCAACATCTCCGGGAAACACGGATGCGACCATAGCAGCATGTAACCCGCCCATACTGCTGCCTGCAACAACTAGTTGCGAATACCCGTGGCAATTACGGAAGTGTTCCAGCAACGACTTGGCCTCCTCAATTGTTGCTTGGCCAAGAATCGGCAAATCACTTACCCTGTTATAGACAAAACCCCGCGATAATACTTAGCACTCAATATTGCAAAACTATCTAGTCGATGCTGAATTACCTGCGCAGTTTCGATCCTTTTTGTTGCTGTGGTTTGCGCTTTCCGTAAAAAGGCCCTTCCAGAATCTACAACGGCAAGTGTCAAGTATGCACACCAACAAGTAAAAAAAGAGGATCCGATCAAATCCCAACGTACCAAAGTGGCCACTCCTTGCTTCGCCAGTGGAATAGCAATTGCCGTCCGCCGATGCAAGAATCCGTGCTCTCCCGTTCCCGGTAGAAGCACTACGTAATTCCACGCGGTTATTCACCACTGTCATCTCACAACCAACCACCAATCCACTTACCCACAAGAGGTCGGTCCTTTCTCCCCTGTGGAATACCTTGATCCTCTCGTTCCCACTCCAGCGGCGTCACCAATTCACAGAACGCATCCTGACTCTCCTCTGGAAGCAATTGTTGCGCATTATCCAATGTACTCCTAAACTTTCCCTCGCGCAACGCCACTTTGGCTACCGATAGCTTCCTGACGCTGTTCCAATTGGGTTCTCCGTCTTTTAGCGTCACGACGTCACTCATACGTCGACTCTGCAGCAGCTCTCGAATCCGTCTTGGGGTGTTTAAATCGCCCCATCCATCGGAGAAAAACCCATTGGGGAACAGCACTGGGTTCTGCGTGACTGCAGCTGCGGCGCGGTCCAGATAGCGGTGGTGCGAGGCCGTCACGCCGTCTAACAGACGACTGGGAGATCGTAATAAAGCAGCCAAGAGTCCCCACGGATGCAGCGCGAGGGTTCCAGGTGCTTGAAGCTGCAGAAGCCACCGCCACCGATTCCACTTGGACCCGTTGGGAACACGCATATGTGGAAGCAGCAGAAGCGTTTTGGATGACGCTGAGAACGCGATACACGGGCAGAAGAACCGCGAGTTTGAGCGACTCCTATTAGCGTTCCTCCGATCACTAAAATGGAGCCGCGTATCTGTACTACAACTTGAGAATGCTGATACGTGATTGGTACATCCGTGAGGAATACCCTTAGACAGGAATAAATTGTTTGTTCCCACAAACAATGACTACCGAGGGGATTGGATGGCATTCAGACGAAAAAAACCCATTAAAATTTTAATGGCTTTTTTTCGTCTGAATGCCATCCAAGTTCAGACAGAATCTTGAAGTTTAGACACCAAAAAAGTACTTTGTATAGAAAAAGTGCGCATTGCTTTCGGCCCACTTTTGATCTTTTTTATTATGGTGGGCCATAAGCTATGAGCAGTCAAGGCAAGAGCTTTTTTCCAGAAAAAGTGCTTTATGACGTTTTCAGAAAGTTTTTGAAAGAGAAAATCATGGTTCGAGCGCTGTCGAAGAGTGCCATACAAAATCCAAGTCAAGTTTGAAGCAACAGATACACCGTACCTAACCATCTAAAATCCATGCAAAAAATGCTGTTCTTGGATTTTTGGAGTTTTTTTTTTAATTCTATGACCTCGCTCATCCAGACTACAAGTATGCCAGGTACTCCTCCACACTACCAGCGGAAATCTCTCTCATGCACTGCTCAGCACTTCACGACCTCTAGTAGCGTGGCCATGATTCTGTGTCACCGCTATGTCATGTGCCCAGCTCAAGAAGATATTCTCTTATTTTAATTAAAATAGGTCGGATCCTACCAGGGATTAAAAGGTCGTATCCCAACTGTAGATTTTACAGTGATGTAGTAGGGATCCGACTTACCAATCCCACTACGTACACCCGATATTTTTTTTTTTTACCTTTGTACATAAGTTGAAGGCCATCCCCTAGACGGAGTCTGCATGTATCTTTGACACCCCTCGGTGATATGCTGAACAGTGTCATTTTTCGATTTTCCGTTCAACGAATTGTCAGCATCGACATAGTACCAATGGTACTGTACCATTGCCAAGATCAAAAGGGAAGCTTGAGAGCTTTTTAGACTGCTGCATCGATTTATATTGCAAAAGAAATCTCGATATTGACGAAATTACCGATAAAGGCATGTCCGATCTGAGTGTCCGGATACGAAGAGAAGTTAACCTTGGCCAACGCCATTTGTGGAGACGATTCACGCCGCCGTCATTAGGTTTCCCTCTCCCCGTTTCATTCGAACGGATCTGCCGAGCGATTTCATCTTTGCTAAAGCCCGAACACTTCCCATCGTCGAAATTTTTGAGTGCTTTGGAAGCTCTCGCACAGCGAAGTCCAAGTCTTCAGGTCCCTCTTTAATCTGTCGCAGTCTCTCCTGGAATCGTTCCTCCTCTGCAAACCCACGAATATTCTCAATCGCGTCCACCAACTTCATCCGTTCAGACGGCTCAAAAGCACACATCTTCTCCACCAATTCCCACTCAGCGTCATTCTCAAAAGCTTTTGGACGAGGCAAAAAAAGTTTCTTGCGAGTTACATGGAACTTCACGCCCGGGTCTGGAACATGTTGACCCCACGGTACGTCTCCAGTCACCGCCTCTACCACACACATACCAAATGAATACACGTCCGATAGCGCATTTGGAGCCACTGGATTCTCCTTACGAATCACCTCGGGGGCCTTCCAACGAATTGCGCCAACCGTTTTCTCGTCTTCGCTCTGCTCTGTTGTCAAGAAGCTCAGTCCAAAATCCGTCAGCATCGCCACACCGTCCTTACTTACCAAGATCTGGTTACACTTAAGATCAGTATGCACGATGTGTCGTTCATGCAAGAAGTGCAGACCGAGAGCAGCGTCCAACAGCTTCCGCCATACCAAAGATCGTCCCTCTTCTCTTGCGTGGTAGAGATAGTCGAGTAATTTGCCATTCTTGGCCTCCTCACACACGAAAAAATACGTCGAACCTTCGTCACAGGCTCCAAAGAATGGCACGATGTTCGGGTGTCTCGCCTTTTGCCAGATACGCGCTTCTCGATGGAATGTGCGACTCTCCTGTTCAGTGGCTACCGTGACCGTCTTGACAACGACGCGAGTACTCAACCACCAACCTCGGTAGACTTTCCCGAACGAACTCGCAGAAAAAGGTTCGAGATCTTTTCGAACTTCACGACTCGGAATGAACCAGTCCGGTTTGCTTTGTCTCGTGATAATACTCCTCGCTTTGTTTGAGTCTTGGGCAGCACATTCTTGGAGAATCCACGAGACCTCGGTTCTGTAATTAACACGAGCAATTTCCGCTGCAGTTTGACCCGAACTGTTTACAATTTCCGCGTCTGCGTTGTTGTCCAGAAGCAAACGAACGATTTCCTCGTGTCCTCTGTACGCAGCTTTCATCAACGGTGTTTGATTGTCCACATCTAGTACGTTTATATTGGCGCCATGGTCCACAAGCAGACGTACGATCTCCAAAAATCCCTCTTCAGCAGCGAATAGTAACGCCGTCCGCTCCTCACTCGTTCTCACATTCACAGCAGCACCTTTTTCAACAAGGAGAGTTGCAATCTCGGTATATCCACGCTGACAAGCTACAGTGAGCGGCGTCCATCCCAGCAAGTTCACTGCATTCGCATCAGCTCCATATTCTAACAGTAAGCGCGCGATCTCGAGATATCCGTGCAGAACAGCTTCATGGAGCGCGGAGTCTCCGTCGCCGTCCGCAGAGTTGCTCCTCGCACCACTAGCTAGTAAAAGCCTGGCAACCTCGATATGTCCATTGAATATTGCGCTTTGCAAGGCCGAGCAATTGTTTTTCCCAGTCAAGTTGACATCCGCTCCGCTATCTAACAGCAAGCGAGCACACTCGACGTTCCCTGCATATCCGGCCAAGCGCAACACAGTTTCCCCATCGTATGTCTTGGCATCTACAGCTGCACCAGCGCTTAGTAGCAGCTTCACCACTTCCACATGCCTACACTGAACTGCCAGCATCAAGGGCGTTTTTCCGGACGCGTCAGCCAGATCCACATTAGCACCGTGGTTCAATAGGATATGGATCGCTTCTGGTTGGCCAAAGAGCGCTGCCATCATGACTGCAGTCGACCCATCGTCCAACGTGGCGTCAATGGCAGCTCCATGCTCAATAAGTAGCTCCACAATTTCAGTGTGTCCCTCTTGGACCGCAGCACTGAGAACCGTCAATCCGCCACAAAACGTTCTTGACACGTCAGCGCCCTTCTCCAATAGGAGACGCACAAGGTCAAGAAGACCGTTGCCAGCAGCAGCTACCAGAGGAGAAACTCTCGTTTCTTCCAATACTTCAACGGCTGCTCCACTCTCGATCAACAGGCGAGCGATATCAACATTGGCTAGAGAGCAACTCGCCGCGAGAGGCATGCTTCCGTCAGGGGTCAAGTGGTTCATGTCCGCTCCATTTTCTACAAGAAGACGCACACATTCGATGTGCTCATTCAGTGCAGCGTAGTTGAGAGCAGTATACCCAGCGTTATCGGCCTGGTCAATGCTTGCTCCCTTCTCCAATAGCCGACGCACAGTCTCAACGTGGCCGGATGATACTGATGACATCAGAGGCGTCGTTCCTCCATTATCTGCTGTATCAACCCCAGCTCCTCTCTCCAGGAGAAGACACACCACTTCAATATGGCCACGTTCGGCAGCGTAACCCAGTGCAGTAGCACCTCTGCTGCTTGTGTAATTTATCTCAGCTTCATTCTCCAACAGCAGACGCACGATTTCAGTGAACCCTCTCTCAGCAGCCAAAATCAAAGGCATGGATCTTAGATGTGTCGCCTCATTGACTTCAGCTCCTCTCTCCAACAAAAGACGAACGACGTCAAGATTGTCTTTGATAGACGCGTACATGAGAGCAGTGAAGTCGGTGCTGCTAGTCTTTGTGATGTCAACTCCAGCATCTAATAAGACCTCAACAACTTTATCGTGACCGTTTGCAGCGGCTTGCATGAGAGGCGTGACTCCGTCATCCATAGCTACATCAATGCTAGCCCCTTTCTCCAATAGAAGCTTAACCACACCCAAGTGTCCATTTGAAGCAGCCCAAGTAAGCGCAGTACCACCAGTGTCATTAGTGACATGGATATCGGCGCCTTTGTCCAGTAAGAACTCCACCACATCCACATGTCCACCTAAAGCAGCATAGAGAAGCGGCGTGTATCCGTCATTGGTGGACAAGTCAATAGCAGCTCCGCGTTCCAGCAGGAACTTGACTACGCTAGTGTGGCCACAGTCTGCAGCCCTTAAAAGAGCAGTAGAGCCAAATTGGTTGGTCTGGTTAATGTCTGCCCCGTGTTCCAGTAACTGCTGCACGACTCCCAGTTGGCCATTTGTGGCCGCACAGATCAACGGAGTGTTCGTATCTTTGCTCGTTTTATCGACGTCGTCCCCACTTTCCAGCAAGAATCGGACAATATCCACATGCCCCTCGGTAGCTGCTATGATCAGTGGAGTGTCTCCCTCTTGGTCGGACTTGTTGATATCGCCCCCCTTTTTCACTAAAAGCTGGACGATTTGAGTGTGGCCATAACGGGATGCAGATATTAGAGCAGTGAGACCGCCGA
>NW_008649026.1:413957-415771 GCF_000247585.1 Phytophthora nicotianae INRA-310 | reverse complement strand
GAAGATAGACGTGCGTATAAATACTACTACCAAGAACGCAAAGGGCATGCCTAAGGAGCTCAAAGGTCTATTCGGTCATCACAGGAGTGTCAAAATGCTGCAAAAACATGCTACTGCCATAGCCAAGTTCGACGAGCTCCTTTGCTTTGAAGATGCTCACGAGAGCAACGGTAAGCACAAAGATGATCACGATGACGATTATAGCCAACACGTTGATACTGGAGTTGCGATCGGCATTGTTGGCTATAGAGGTGGTGGAACAATAGCGATGTTAGCGATTGCGGAGATGGAGAGAAGCCACCGCCGTCACTGGTTAGACGAAGTCGTACCCTTTTATTTAGCACAATTACTTTGCTCATGTGACGAAGGTAGTGATCGCTCGCTTTGTCGACTACCTGTTGCTCGATAGCAATGTGTGCTACAATACTGCTCTAAGCTATCTGAGTTGCATCAAGGTGCAACTGGAGTTAAGAACAGAGTCGCGTATCTTTGCCGACAACAATATTTGGTATGGAAGATTACGTCTTCGCTAACGGAGGCGTTCCATGAGGATCAACCTGAGAGGGAGTAATCTATCCACTCAAGTGCCTCTGGTGACCCCCAGGGGGCCCTTCGCCATATCGGTAAACACGCTTTTCGTGTCAAGTACTACTGGTTATTCAAAAGATCAGACTTTGCAGAACTGTCAATGGGCAGTTCTGGGAAAGAGCTCAGATGTTGTACGTCTCCGTTGAAAGGATCAACAGCTGAATGGGTCTATTCTTCTTTACCATATGTACCCGAGGACTCTTCTGAACAAAATATGGTGATAATCTGCACCGTGCTAACGCGGTATATCGATTCATTTCACAGCGTAGCCAGCCAAACCGTCAGTGATGTGTGTAGCACCACAACCCGAGTATTTCCGCAAATGCAAGGCGATAATACTACCGTTTACGATGCGCAGTACATTAACGGTTTGCTTACGAACATATTTTCGGACCAGGGCTCACGATTTCAATTGATGCCGTGGCTGCAGTGGCATTTCATACGTTTAGGAGCCGCGACGTATGCGGCATCAAGTGGTCGCTTTTATATCATCGAGAATACGGAGCGTGGAAAATGGAGTTTAGAACATTTTTCAAGAATGATGTGGTATATTGTTGCAATTTCGAGCAGTGATCCTAAGGTTTCTCGAGTTATGTCAGGTTGGAGCGACGCAGACATCCGTGAGCCGACGGGAAGTGCTTGTGAGTTTACCCTCCAGCGAGACTTTACACACCAATTATTTGCAGCATTTGAGAATCGCGTTAG
This sequence comes from Phytophthora nicotianae INRA-310, assembly GCF_000247585.1. Lineage (NCBI taxonomy): Eukaryota > Oomycota > Peronosporomycetes > Peronosporales > Peronosporaceae > Phytophthora > Phytophthora nicotianae. The sequence goes on along the minus strand of NW_008649026.1, from coordinate 414,478 downwards.
AGGCCAGCCTTGTTCATTGAAACGCTGGCCTCAACTCTGTTGATGTACTTCTCGGACACTTATTCGCCTTGCCGGAACATATCGTTGGAATCCGGTATGACCGGCGGAACGCAGAGACAAGTTAGTGTACTTCGAGATTAGAGCACGTCTGCTCGTCAGTGTTTGTTCACGACAATGTTCGAGCACTCCCGGTTGATGCAATTATGACAAATCTCTCTGAGGAATCAAAGCCGTCCAAGTTTGTGAGCATACATACCTTTGAGGAGACCCTCGTACGATTGGTGGCAATGGTCCAAGAAACCGCAGTGACATCAGTGCAAGTTCTCAGTACCTTAAAAACGTTATGGCAATGAATGAGCAGCTTATTGCGGCGAATAAACATCTTCTTGCTTCGAACACACTAGCTACTTGCTGCTTCAAATCAACCTATATTGGAGAGATTATCCCATCTGGAAGCTGTTTCATCGGTATCTATGGTCCCGAGTAAGTCTACGTTGGGGCTACAACAGATTCCAACGTGA
>NW_008649026.1:411652-412222 GCF_000247585.1 Phytophthora nicotianae INRA-310 | reverse complement strand
GAAGATAGACGTGCGTATAAATACTACTACCAAGAACGCAAAGGGCATGCCTAAGGAGCTCAAAGGTCTATTCGGTCATCACAGGAGTGTCAAAAACGCTGCAAAAAGATGCTACTGCCATAGCCAAGTTCGACGAGCTCCTTTGCTTTGAAGATGCTCACGAGAGCAACGGTAAGCACAAAGATGATCACGATGACGATGATAGCCAACACGATGATACTGGAGTTGCGATCGGCATTGTTGGCTATAGAGGTGGTGGAACAATAGCGATGTTAGCGATTGCGGATATGGAGAGAAGCCACCGCCGTCACTGGTTAGACGAAGTCGTACCCTTTTATTTAGCACAATTACTTTGCTGATGTGACGAAGGTAATGATCGCTTGCTTTGTCGACTACCTGTTGCTCGATAGCAATGTGTGCTACAATACTGCTCTAAGCTATCTGAGTTGCATCAAGGTGCACAGAGTCGCGTATCTTGCCGACAACAATATTTGGTATGGAAGATTACGTCTTCGCTAACGGAGGCGTTCCATGAGGATCAACCTGAGAGGGAGTAATCTATCCACTCAA
>NW_008649026.1:404884-405772 GCF_000247585.1 Phytophthora nicotianae INRA-310 | reverse complement strand
TCTCTAGGTAAGTTGAGATGGTGTCTTCATTAATGCCTGTAATGAAGATATTGCCAATAATTGCGCCGTACTTATTATTGTTTTCTTGTGTATTGCCGTGACTATTATGGTAACACAGGAGCGCCAATATAATATGTTACTGTATTGCCCGAGGTCTGGTACAACCACCACCGGGTCCGCGGGGGACACCGGCGTTGTTATCCTGGCTTCGGAAATTCCAGATATCTTATATGCAGTAATTTAAAATAGACTAGTCTGTTCCTCTCCATATTGCCTGACGTGTCGCCATGTCAGGCTAGTCTCACCAGAATCAAAGCACATGAACTCGTCGTTTGCGAGGGAAGGTAAAAAAAAAACGGTTTGGAGCGTACTCACTAACAATTCGTTTGGAAATCAGTAAGCTGTTGCATCTCATTACCGTAATTCAAGGAACCGTACTCACACACTAGCCGTATGTGAGTACCGATCGAAAGGAATCTATCACCTGTGCCCTACGTAACACTTGTTACATGCTTCGAGTACTTAGATCTCAAAGCACGTCGATATGACATTGAAGCAATAGAAAATATTTCCTTTGCTGTGTAGCTGCACCAGATAAAGCGTCCTTAAAACGGCTTAAACAATTCTTCAACGGACTTTTGAAGTGACGAATACTTGCATCTGTAAGCAAGGTATCCAATATTTAACTGTATTGAAAGTTATGTATCAATGCTATCACTTCCGAAGGTGGGTTCTAAGACGGGATCTCCACAAATGAAATGTGCCTATTTAGTACACATATCTGAAATACTCTAGTATGCTCGAATATCCCCTAGTACGACTATAAGATGGTCGACGAAGCTGTTTCTGAGCTCCAGGCAAGGTCGAACTTGTACAACTAGTAATGAT
>NW_008649026.1:400083-401694 GCF_000247585.1 Phytophthora nicotianae INRA-310 | reverse complement strand
AATCTACTTCAAAAGCATAGTTTATGAACACACCCTCTACTCCACATAATCGAAATGGGAATTGCACACAATTTGTGCGTATTCCCAGCTAAGAGATGGAATGTGCGGTTGATCGTATTGTTCGTACCTTGCTTGTTTTATAAGACCTAGTGTGCCTACTTGAACCAAAGGTATGCTGGTATGAGTTATTGACCTTCTTGCCGTCAAAGCTCGGAACATAAAATAGAATATTGTATTGGATTTCTAAAAGAAACATAATCCGTAATTTCGTATCGACAAAAACAATAATAAGTATTGCAATTATTGTGCAAAATTGGCAGGGTCAGAACGGTGCAGTGGTTTGGGATGACCCTACCAATCCACTGGGCAGGGTTCGAGTCCCACACCTGTACGAGAAGCTGGTGGCTGCCACCGGGACTTTTGTCCTGGCTTAGGGGTACTCTAGCAAACAAAAATGCGCCGGCGACGTCAAGACAGTCCACCAGCGGATATGGGTTTTGCGTATGAAAGTTTTCGACCTCCTATATTTTATGGTTGAAAACAATATCAACTATAAGAGGCACCACTTCTTGAGTGACTTTCATCTACTCTGCGTCTTCATCGGCCGCCTCATGGAACCCCAACAGAGATGTGAAGTCCGAGAGCTCCCGGTTGGCACGTAGGAACACCAGCATCTCGAAGTTAGCTGGTAGCAGACTGGAGCGTAGAGGATTGGACACCAACTTGCACCGCGAGAAGAGGCGCTCGCATCGATTGCAGGTAGGAGGAATCATTCGCAGCACGTCGATGTACTTGGTCACAGCAGCCCGGCGAGGTTTCTTCGCCTGACGAAGCGTCTCCGTCGCAAAGTCCGTCTTCGTCTTCGGAGCTGCTGGTTCGAGATCATCTGGGCCAGTAAAACGAGCAACAGCCTCTTCTTCATCAGAGCTCAGTGACCGGTCCGATAGCAGGTTGACAATGGCATTCTCAAAGGCCGGAGAGTGCACGATTCGAGCAGATGCACTCGGGTGGTGTGCCGTCGCTGGGTACTTGGAAATGATAGCGTCAAATAAGAGTCGCACGTCAGCAAGATTGCCCTCTTCGACCTGCGGCTTGACGCAGACACTGTCTAGCGCCTCAAGATTAGTGACGAGCTGGACAATCTGACAATGCGTGCTAGGCCGAGGAAGCAGGTCCTCCACCGCAGCCACCATCTTGATGGCATCCAGGATCTCCACATAGCGAGCCAGCATCTGGTGAGTGGATGACCAGCGCGTTGCGTTCGACTTCAGCAGCTTGTACTTGGTGAACCGAGCCAGCTCTGCCGCATTGTTGGTGTAACGTAGCTGAACGCATAGTGTTTGCACTTGGTCGATCAGCGTCTTGAAGTCTTCAAGGTACCGGCTGACGGCGAGGTTGAAGCGATGACTTGCGCATCCAACGAGAGGCACCCTCATTCGCGTAGCAACGGCTTGGTTTGTAGCGCAGTTGTCGACAACCATGAATAGAACCATGCTGCGATCCTTGTTGTAAACACTCAGCACTGCGTCAATCATGTCGATGTAAGCATCAGCAGTCTGACCGTGCTCCGCGGAGGACAGCCCGAGCAAGACTTCGTGGAGCGCCCCGCCC
>NW_008649026.1:391817-398798 GCF_000247585.1 Phytophthora nicotianae INRA-310 | reverse complement strand
TTTTTTTTCCTTCCACAGACGAGGCAAGCTACGACAAACAATCTTGTAAGGTTGAGCAATTTAACTCAAATTCAGTCTCCGTTGCGATCTCAACTGTGTTGTAAAATACTGTCATGTAAGCGTCAGTTTCCGAGGTGTTAACATACTTATCTTGGCTAGGTAGTGGATTGTCCACTGGTTTCTGTCCGGGTACTAATCACACTTTTGCCAATACATTTTGGTTTGGACAATATATCCAGATCATAGATGGCACCAAAAGGATTATGTGCACTCACTATTACTAGCTCATGGTTCGTAAAAATAACACTTGGGTAGTTGAACGTTGTGTTTGGTTAGCATAAACCGGAGTGTTCGAAGAATCCAGGTGACGTTTTATCCAGCTTGACCAGACAAGAAGCATTGCTACAGGCAAAACAGTATTCATTCCAGTCATCGATATAACGTTTAGTAATGGAAGGTCGTACTTGTTGGTTTTGAATATTCCATCCATGATTAAGACATCACAGCGAAGTTTGTCCATCCGAATTGTAGCCGGATGTGCCCAAAAAGATGTAAAAGGTCATTTGTGGTAGGGTCGGTTGCGTAGCCATAGAAGAAATGCTGGTGCTCTAGTTGTGAAAAGAGGGCTTCTCCCACTGGTGCGACAGTCTGTCAAAACCCGTGCGAATTGGTGAGAATCGTACTTAAGCCAATCCGTGAGCTCCTCGTTTGCACCGCCAATTTCGCTGCGCTCATGGCGGGCAAGGCGTCGATAAAAAGATATTAGCTCCCTGTTTCGGAATCTACTCCGGCCTACGCGCCGTCCCCTGACAGACCACCGCTACGCTCCGGTTGTCAAGGCGCCACTCTAAGGCCTCTATGATTTATGTTAGGTTGGAGTTTTCGCACCTATCGAAAGAAGTGCTACTTCTATCAGAGTTTGCGGTGTAATAAACCGGTTTATGGTTCTCAACTTTGAGCTACTATCTCTTTTGGCAGAACTAGAGGCGTTGGTTTGCTGTGAAGTATTGAAGCGCGAATCTTCGGTACATGTATACTAGTTGTGGCCTGGCTGTTAACGAAATCACCTATGGTTTCTCCATGCGTGAAAGAGCGCTCAGCAGCAACCCGTGGCCTATGTGCCGCACGTACCCAGGCATCTCGTGAAGGAGGATGACTATGTGAAAAGCTTCTTTGACTATGGACAATTCTCCACAAACCTCCTATATCATCCTTCGAAACAGTACATTTTACGCCGCGTATGGGGCATCCACTGCGTTTGTACCCCCGTCTAGTTCTCTCTCTCTCTCTCACTCGCTCACTCACTCTCCCTCTCTCTCATTCACTCACTTTCTTCTACATATTTTGTGTAGACTTCGGCCCCCTGCTTGGTCATACTCAGACTGTTGTGCCAAGACCATTTTTGTTCCAGTCAAGTATCGACCACGACACCTAGACACCTAGTAGTTGTGCTGAAGTGCCCAATCGTGATTAGCGTTTCAGCAGCAGCATCATGATAATCACCCACATTCTCTGGTGGAGGAGGAATCTTAAATACTGCGTCCGTTGAAGTGCCCGTCTCTTCGCTGTGAGCTTCACTTGGGTCTCCACGATATGCATTGTTTCATCGGCTGTCTGCATTATAAGTTTATGTTTGGCAATTTCTTCTCTTCTCCAACTTACTGATGCCCCAATATCAAATTAACCAATGTAGCATCTACCCAGATCAGCCCCACGTTATCGTGGCACGAAAAATTGGTGTAGAGATTGCAACCTGGGAAGTCACACTCATAATTCATTATTTCATCTTCGTCTACCGATACACTGATGTCCTCGCAAACGTGTTTCTCCAAACCGTAAATACTGTTCCCATCTCTGTAGTTATCCGTAGCGCTGTTGGAACCCCTTCCAACGGTATATGCATTATCTCCACCAGCGACACTAGAGTAGCGAAATGCGGATTCGGTTGAGTCTTCGAAGTATCTGCCGGCATTATACGATGAGTCCTGCGGGTGCTTGATATTCGAAAAATAATCAGAGTCACAGGTTTCCCCGAGTTCTCGGTGGTGCTATCACGCCGCGAAGAAAAGAATTGAAGTATCTAGGCGTTTTCATAACAGCGCCGCCCAAGGTCGAATTATTTATTAAGTGGATCGAGTAGCGTCTGATGTGCCCGCTCTGTAGATTCCTTCAATATAGATGCTCCAATACATACTTTCAGTTAGATTATTACTCCACTATTGATCGCAGCTAGTTTATAAAAACATCTTATATTAATATCTCACTCAGTGTGAACTGAAGCGTTCTACAGTGCGTCGGAAGAGAAAGCTAGAGTAGCCTGAAAAGCGGATTATGTGGTCCGTGAATGCATAGAGACGGTTAGCACCTTCGTGATACAGAACGTTTTTGTTTATTGTAACATTATGACGACATCCTTCGCGCCGTAGACGGGAGACTTGATACGACATATAAATAGGCAATTTGGCCGGGCCGGATAGTGGTGTCATCACGCGTGGAGCTGACACCATGGTCAGTGCAGGTTACTCTGCGCCGACCGCAATCTTGACAGTCGTGTGGTCATTGAGCCAGTCATCCACTTCCATTCGTGTGATGTGCACACGCAAGTGCACATGTAGTGCGCGACCTCGTGACGTACATCACTAGCATCGTCAACCATCCCAATGTAAACACTGACCTTAGAGGTCGTAGCACCAGCTTAAACTTGAACTTGTAATAGTCATTATCACGGATCCAGCTGTGGAACAGTTGCGGGGAGTACTCTAGGCTCTGAGATCTTATCCAGCGTTTCGATTACTTTTAGCCCACTCGAGGAAATGTCTGAGTCTTTAGCATCGCTACCCTTCTCCACGATCTGCTTGGTAATCTTACGACTCACCTGCAGCTCCTTGATAAACGTCTTGTGCAAGGCCTCCTCTTTCTTGTGCAAACCCGACGACTCCTTAATATTCCCTCGTGCGAGACGCATCTTCATCTCGCGCTAGCACCCCCGTCGGACTCTAAACGGTAGAGGCAGCCGCTCGAGATCGAACAATTATGGGTACACTTGCTCATTTGTATTTCTCAATTAGATATGTAAAAAGCCTCTGTGTTACTCAAACGAACTTTAACTGTAGCGGGCCCTCCTGATCTGCTAAAACCTGAGACGCCGGGTGACATGCCTCTCGACGTTTTTTGCTCATCATCATGGATGATTTGGGAATGATCTATAACCGACGTATCTATACCGGTATCCGGTCCAGGCTCCAGCAAATCCTCCTGGAACAAACGTCGGCCTCAACACTGTCCTCGGTTCGTGTTGCATTAACATGCGCCGTCGCGTGCAAATGTCCGTATTGCTATCTACTGTGTTATTCAGGGACTTGGGGCTATTTCAGACCACATAATCTCCGGGCAAGATCTGATCACTCAAAAACTGTGCGAAGCAAAATGGAACTATTTTTGCTAGCGTCGATCCGAAGCCATTCTCCTAGATAACGATCGTGAGACTATGGTACGACAACAGCACGCGTACCAAGTAGATGACCATTTGATGCTTTGCATTCCGGCCAAAGACCGCAAAAACAAGTACAGATACATAGCCAACGGACCATTCACAATTGTGACTGTGCAAGAGTGACAGGACGGCAAGAACAGCAAGGGGGGGGGGGGGCACCGGCTCTTGTGCTGCAAGCTCTGATACCTGCTTTTGGCCGGTGTGTGAGGTGCACCCTGAATTATCCCGACTAGATAATTGGAAAGCGAACCACGGATTCGGCTAATCATGCAATTGCAAATTCTTCGACACCAAATCCAATTGCATCTTTGCAGCGTTTTTGAACATTTGGATTACATGGAACCAGCACATCAGAACCGTAGAATTTGGGATCTGGGATACCCGTTTTGTACTGCGCACAGTCTCCGTCCATCAGCTCAACATCAGGACCAAATTCCACAAGCAATTCTTGTAGAACGACTTTATTAAAAAAAAAAATAAAAGCCAGGCACAGGCACAAGGAAATGTTTTCGCCACGTCCCTAGGATGTATAACATTAAATAATAAGCATGATTTCTCCACTACTATCTGATATGCCAATCACAAAAACTGGGTGTGAGAAATGCCACGTTGGGATCGGACAGAGATAGGTATGGAGATCCATCTTAATTCTCCGTTGCATCGGCTGACGGCCTAATTGCGACCACGCTATTATAGTTATGCTAGTTCAGTAACATTAATTCTGCCGGCAGTATTGGTAGCTCTGTCGGTCGCATATTTAAGAATAGTGACGCCATTATTAAAGCCGACAGCACAATTCATTGTTGTAGCTTCTTCACGTAGCCGCCTGTCAGTATATTGGACAGCGACGATCCTCAATTAGATCTTCGACCAGCTATTGCTAGTATGCGGGGCGCGAGTTAAACAAGAAAAGAATACGAAAAAAAATAACCTGTGGGGTGCCAAGCGAACGATGAAAGCTAATTACCGCCATTTGATGAAGCCGATCAGGAACTCTGTCGCGATATATAACGACTGCTCAATGATAGCATACAATTGAGCAGCATTAAGTTACAGTCTTCAAGCTAAAACTTGTTTCCATCGCTCCAGCCGCTTTGGTGGGCGCCAGGCAAAAGATCAAGTGACCAAGACCAAGCAAAGGAAGACTATAACGTGGTTGAAATAGAGAGCATTGAATTTGAACAAGTTCCAGATAACTGACCAGACGGATCACGAAAACTTTCAACTACTGATAATCCTGAAAAATTTACTTTCGACTATGGAAGAAACGGCGTTGGAAAGACAGACCTAATGCCGAATTTGCATTTGCGAGAATACTGACGATGCGAGCCATCGAGAAAATTCTATTTCATGTTACTCTAGCGATAGCACTTGACCAATCATCTTTAAACGATCTACTGAATCTTGTCCCCGTGTGATTCTCCGAGTAATCATCATGCGCTTGCAGTTAGGTCCAACATAAGTTTGTTATCACAATGCAAAAATCAAATGAACCCATCCTCCAAATTTTGGATGATATTTGCACGGACACATATCAACTTCCCATCCATTGGGGGGCTGTCCAATCACTTCCATTCGAGCGTAATTTGCCTCCATTTGAGCGGTGACAGTCAGAACTTCTTCTAAACGCTGCATTGATTCAACGTGAACTCGAGGTGGAGGCGCCGAACAAACGTTAACAAAGGTACCCTCTTTGTAATTCTGCATGTAACGGCGGGGTTACGGGCTGGCGCCTCACCTCGAAAAGTAAGTTATCTTTCGCCATTTGCGTAGCTCTCTTTACTGACTTTCGGTAGGCTCGACATTTAACTGAAAGTCATGAAGGTTATTTGATTCATCCGAATAACAATCGGTCAATCGTAAAAGCAAGCTGAGTTTGGTCCGTGTGGGGAGTATGTACAGGTAGTCACGCTTGATGACTTTGTCGTACTGTACAATTGGATTGTTTGAAATAGCAGCCCCAGGTAACCGCTGATTTTCAAAGTAACCAACGAATGCTTGGGAACGAGGATCAGGTCTCCATTTACGTAATGCTTCATCTCGGCCTTGTACTCTTTTTCACTTGTAATTTCATGCTTCACATAACTTTTACAGCCTCCATAATTACGCTTCTGTACGTAGAGGACGTGAAAGAAACACATGTGACAGTGGAAGTTGAATCACGTGCAAATACGAGCGAGAAAGCTGTGAATTGGGCATCTTCTGCATCGCCCATCACAAATCGCGGTTGCAGCGGCTTTGACGTAATGACAGTGTAGATACGACGAAGTGATTCAAGTACCACTGTACACATATTTATCAGACGTCGAGAGACCACAGATATCGTGACCAAGTGCACATACCAACACGGTCGGAACTAACAACGTCAAAAGCGGGATATTCAACTTGGCTAAGCTTGAAAGATGCATCCAAGTGCAACAGGGGCTATTCTGGAAGACGATCCAGTCGTTTCAGTAGGCGCTTTGTAGATATGCCTACGAAGAAAGGATCCGCGTCTCTTCCGTCTGCCACATAGGGCCGTCCATCTCCGTCCAGTGTCGACGTGAAAGTAAATGATTTTGATTCATCTTCATAACGGGTGTATATATGCCCTCGCACCTATGCAGCAATGCCATCGTGCACGTAGTTGTCCCCGAAGTTTTGATTGAAGGGTAGTTGATGGACGGTTTGTAAAGATGGCGTCTGCAAGGCTGGAAACTGGGTTTGTGGCGAAGCATATTTTTGATCCGCTTCCGTTTCAACCGCTGTTCTGTGAGGGTCTTGAAAAATAGCATGTGGCGACTAGACAAAGCTGCTCGTACGGCGAAGAAAACTTGTCAGGTGGCTGTTCGTCTCGAAAAGAGATAGCGTTTGGTGTTTCTGACACGGGAGCAGCTTTCCCGCCATGAGCAGTCCTCGTATGGCACTGCGTGGGGACATTCCCCAGACTTGCAGGTGAAGTGTCGATACGTCCTAGGATGGAAGTTTGGGTTCGCACACATAGTACATGGCACGGGCTGGCATTTCGGCGTTTTGTGTGACTTCAGCTATGATCTTGCAACATGGTTGACTTCTTCTGTTTGGGCAGTTGCTAGCTAGGTCCACTCAATGCGATTAGGCATCCTTGTATTTGGATTATGAAATGCCGCTTTACGGACCTCATTTGCAGTGATGCCAGCGGCAGTAATGTTTCTATTGATGCCAGTGGCAGAAAAAAAAAAAACCATTGGGTAATAATTAAATTGCAAAAAAATGTGCGCAAAGAGCTTGTCGTGTGTACAGTCGACACCCCGTGTTCCACCACTGTTTTCAATGTGTCTATTCAACACTAATGTTGTCACAGAGGGATTGTTTTGTGCTTTTCAGGCCTTGAAGTCATTAAAACATATATCTAGCGCTATTCGTCGAGCTTTGTGTCGATGTAGGTTTTCATACCTCGCGTTAACTTAGCCTCCAAAGGAGACGGCGTTACCCCCACAATCCGTTGCGTGCATCCCTTTACCCAATAA